>NC_090903.1:15328412-15364133 GCF_040956055.1 Brachionichthys hirsutus | reverse complement strand
TCTCTCTCGCCCTCCTCCCGCTACGCTAGCCAGCTGATGACGTCACTCCTCTGAGCGAGGGCCGTGATTGGCTGCTGGGAGGAGCAGCAGCTCCTGCTGGGGCCCCTCCCCCTCTGTCTGAAAGGTGTTTTCAGTGTCTGCTCCACGCTGGAGGACAAACCTCTCATTCTCTACCTCCCTCCTCCCCCCCCTCCGTTTCCTGAGCGCTCTCTCTCTCCCTCTCTCTCCCCCTCCGCTCCACCTTTTCATTGTGCGACCGGAGGATGGGTGGATTCCAGAGAGGACGGGGACGGTGGGACACGTGAAGACGCCGCCAGATGGACGGATGGAGTGAAGACTGAGGTGTCTCCGGAGCGTCCCCTCGTTCGTCTGGGGTTTCCCTCCTTTTATTCTTCCGGGCTCTTGTTCTGTCCTGCTGGATCTGGGCTCGTCTCTGGAACCGGACCGGACCTGGAGTCCCGAGTCGATGCGTCTCGGGACTCGTCTCCTCTGAATCATGGAGCTCCAGAGCGCCAGCGGCGGCCTCGCCGGGCCTCTGTCCCCGACTCTGGATTACCCCCTGTCCCCTTCCCCGTCGGGCCACGGCCCGTCTCAGGCCGGACCCGGCCGGGGTCCGAGCCCCGGCCCTGGATTCTCGGGTCAGGCTGCGTTCAACTACAACCAGCTGGAGGGGCGGTTCAAGCAGCTCCAAGGTAGGGAATCTGTCCCGAGAGGGAACGCCGACGGTCCCGGAACGGGTCTAGACGATTCGTTCCGGCCCGGTTCAGGTGTCGGAACCAGCGGCTGACGAAGCTTCTCTCCACCTGATCAATAAATATCACGATCACAACTTGGATCAACTTTGCTGGTTGCAGTCGGAACGTGTTTATTAATCATTCAAAGGTCCGGCCTTATCTCAGCGAGCGGTGCCGACGCCCCGCCCCGCCCCGCCCCGCTCCCGATAACGGGGGTCGGCTGATAGCCGCGGCGCTCGGGGACCGCCCACTGTCACGTCCGACGGCACCGCGATTCCGCCGTCCTTCTGATCTGGGTGGTTCTGTTGGACTTAGGAGAGATTACCGCCATCTAGTGGTCGGAGGTTTCAGCACCCGAGACAAAACTAGTGTCCACAGAGGGACGTCCAGAGATGAGAGGTTCTGAGTTCACCTTTTAAATCTCACGTCTCACTCTGGACCAATCAGGTGGGCTTATGCACCTGCACCAGACATCAGACCCTCACCTCCAATCAGGTGACTAAAGTCATGTGATGCTCAGGGGGACCTCGTCCAATCAGAGTGCTGGTTCACATCCCAGCAGGCTGAATGTGGCGGCGGGCTGTGATTGGTCCGCCGTCAGCTGTTTTTGGGTGGGTGTGGCTTCACCTCTGTTTATGTTTGAATTATGCATTGTCGTCAATAATTGATTGGATTTCCCATCATCCCCCTCTTGTGTTTTCTGGATCCAGCCAATCACTGGTCTTGTTTTAGGAGTGTTTGGATGAGAGGGGGGGTCTTTCTGCCTGGCGTTCATCCACACCTTAGTCCTCCCTCCTCGTCTCCCCTTTCTCCTCCTTCATCATCCATGTTTCATTAGTTTCAGCGTCCGCCCCCCGCCCTTCATCCTTTTAGTCAAATTAAAGGGACGCTTCAGCCGGCTCGTCCTGCTTCATCATCATCATCTGGACCTGATAACTGGATGATAATCTCACCCTTATTGACCTGAGGAGGGAAGTTTGAGTTTCAGCCACTTCAGGTCTTATTGATTGTTATCCATCTTCAGACCTGAGTCAGCGACGCTGGCGTCCTGCTGTCCCGGCTCCTCCCCCTCCTCCTGTCCCGCCTCCTCCCCCTGCCTCCTCCTCTCATGTTTTCTTGGTTTGGCTCCAGAGTTTTGTTGTCGTCCAGCTTTTCACTTCTTTGGTAGCGCCATGCTAATGTTAGCTGATAAACCTGTAGCATTGAGGCTGTTAGCATCGAGGCTAATCATCTGCGTGATTTCATGGTGGGTGGAGGACTCTGTTCCTGCTAACGTTCCCAACATTCCCTGGAAATGTTTTGAAGATCCGTGCGTACCTTTTAGCGTCATGTCGCTAACAGACAGACAAACAGCAGTAAAAACCAAAACGCCTCGCTAACATTAGCTTAGCACTAAAGCAGCGTCACGCTAAGTTCACACCTCAACCATTCCACTCGTACGACCGATCACGATCACATTGTTTATAGATCCTATAGGTGTGTGTGTGTGTGACGTTCAAATGCTTCTCATTCTGACCTCTGACCCCTGAGGAACATGATGATGATGGTGAATATCTGTGGCGCTATGATGCAGTTTCATTAGCATCGAAGCATCAAGTTGCTTTTCTCAGCAATGTGGAATTTCAGTCGTCCTACAGTGAAACGTGATGAAGATAGCAGGTCTGTGACGAAGAGGAGGACTCCATTTAGTTTGCTGATGAGGAGGGGGAGGAAGAGGACAGGAGGGTGCGGGAGGACGGGGTTCCTGCAGTACCCCGAAGTGTGTGTGTGTGTGTGTGTGTGTGTGTGGGGGGGGGGGGGGGGGGGGCCCGTCCGGTGAAGAGAAACGGCTCTGGGCTGTGGAATGTGGGCGTGGCCTCTCTATCAGGCTGCTTTTTCCCTCAAGGACGTTCTTGCGTCATGTCACTGTCGCCATGGGCGACCTCGTCCTGCAACAATAAAACCTTCTCAAGTTACAACCAAGAGAAGTCGTCAAATAAACCCAGTGAAAGGACAAAGTCCAGGTTATATCGAGAGCCTGCGGTGTCACGGCAACCTGCAGGGGGCGGTGTCACGCCTCCACCCCTCCCCCCACCTTTAATAAACCCATCCTTGACCTCGGATCCATCCAGACCCAGAGTTCATCAGAATCTGTAGACATTGACAGATATCCTGAGGACAAATGGTTTGTCCCAGCGTCCGCGCGCGTTGTGTCCCAGCGTGACGTGCGTTTTGTCCCAGCGTCCGCGCGCGTTGTGTCCCAGCGTGACGTGCGTTGTGTCCCAGCGCCCGCGTGCGTTGTGTCCCAGCGTGACGTGCGTTGTGTCCCAGCGCCCGCGCGCGTTGTGTCCCAGCGTGACGTGCGTTGTGTCCCAGCGCCCGCGTGCGTTGTGTCCCAGCGTGACGTGCGTTGTGTCCCAGCGCCCGCGTGCGTTGTGTCCCAGCGTGACGTGCGTTTCAGGGTTCGGCGTCTCAATGGTTCCAGTGATGGAGCACCCAAGTCTGATGATCAGCAGCTCAATGCTCCTCTGTTCCTCCTGCAGAGGGGACATGTTGGACACGTCCTGGTCTTCCTGGAGCACCGATTGGCTGCGGCCTCCACAGACGCGGTATTGTGTCCTGTGATTGGGCGACCGCCGTTGCGCTGAAGAGCTTTTCTGCAGAACGTTTGGTTCATGCAGGAAGTGAAGCGTCTGGATCTGAGGAGGAGGAGGAGGAGGAGGAGCTAACGTGCTAATGTGCTAGCTGCCTGCTAGATGTCTCTGAGACATCAGCCAATCCACTCTGTCCTCTGATTCCAGCAGCGAGAATCCGATTTAAAACAGAGAATCCTCTGCAGGGAATGTTTAAAAATGTTCAATAAAAGTACAAACCCAACAACGGCAAGAAGAAACGTTCAGTTAGCCTGTAGTACTCGCAGATACTACTCTGTTAGCTTGTAGTACTCACAGATACTACTCTGTTAGCCTTTAGTACTCACAGATACTACTGTTAGCCTGTAGTACTCACAGATACTACTGTTAGCCTGTAGTACTCACAGATACTACTCTGTTAGCCTGTAGTACTCACAGATACTACTGTTAGCCTGTAGTACTCGCAGATACTACTGTTAGCCTGTAGTACTCACAGATACTACTGTTAGCCTGTAGTACTCACAGATACTACTCTGTTAGCCTGAAGTGTTTTCACTGCTCCTCCGGTGGGATTTCAGGAATGCTGCAATACAAAACTGAAAGTGTGTATTTTGATAAGGTCATATGATCGTGTGTGTGTGTGTGTGTGTGTGTGTGTGTGTGTGTGTGTGTGTCATGTGATCCTCAAACTGGGTTAGATTTGGAAACACGCAGACATGGGAGACTGAACAGAGGCCTGAGTGTGTGTGTGCGTGTGTGTGTGTGTGTTTGTGTGTGTGTGTGCGCGTGTGCGTGTGTGCGTGAGTAGAAACAGATGTTTGATTATGCTCACCCCGTCCAACATTCTCACCCCAGTCTTCGTCCTCTTCCTCACTTAAGAGGTCATCATGTCTCCTTTCACGGAGTCACATGATTCCTTCATCTTCATCATCATCATCCTCAGAGAGACGGACCGGTCAGCGCACGCCGGCGGCTGACCGGTCTGTCTCAGAGGACAAAAGACACCGCAGGGACAACAGTCCACCTCCAACCGGCAGGATGGGTCATGCCTCCCCACACCAGCAGGTGGTGCTGCCCAGAACTGTCGGCGGTCCGGGCGCATTACCCGGTTATAAACTATTTTTAGTTTAAGACAAACAAAGAACTTATTTGCGTTAAATCAGCATCCTCCTCCGCAATCAGTGCTTGTTTTAGTGCGTGTGTGTGTGTGTGTGTGTGTGTGTGTGTGTGTTTAGGTGTGTGTGTGGGTGTGGGTGTGTGTGTGTGTGTGTGTGGGTGTGGGTGTGGGTGTTTACGTGTGTGTGTGTGTGTGGGTGTGGGTGTGGGTGTGGGTGTGTGTGTGTGTGTGTGTGTGTGTTTAGGTGTGTGTGTGGGTGTGGGTGTGTGTGTGTGTGTGTGTTTAGGTGTGTGGGTGGGTGTGGGTGTGTGTGTGTGTGGGTGTGGGTGTGGGTGTGTCTGTGCTGTCATCCCAACTTCCTGTGATCATTTACGATAGTTGATGGTTTGAAAAATGACGCACATTTCCAGGATGTACATTCTTTTCTCCATTGTTTGTGCGGCGGGGGGGGGGGGGGGGGTGTATGTGTGTGTGTGTGGGGGGGGGGGGGGGGGGTTGGACAGAGTCATTGATTTTATTTTATTTTTGTCCCAGTGGAGACGAACTAGGCCACGCCTCTCTCTGTGTGTCCTCAGGTGAAGGTTAGGACTCATCAATAATGAAGTAGTTCTCTCTCTCTCTCTCTCTCGCTCTCTGTCTCTCTATCGCTCTCTGTCTCTCTCTCTCTGTCTGTCTCTCGCTCTGTCTCTCTCTCTCTCTCCTGTTAATTCAACATTTAGAGGAAACTGAAGCTGTTGACTTTGAGCTCTGCTTACTGTGGTGTGTGTGTGTGTGTGTGTGTGTGTGTGTGTGTGTGTGTGTGTGTGTGTGTGTGTGTGTGTGTGTGTGTGTGTGTGTGTGTGTGTGTGTGTGTAGAATGCTGAATCAAACACCTGAGCGAACGATCAGGTGATGAACGTTTGCGACTCTTCTGTCCTGGCCGAGGCCTCGAAGCCTCCGGTCTCTTCCGACCAATCAGACGACAGCTTGCTTGTTGTTGCCGTGCGGTGTGATGACTTGTCCCGCCGCCGTGATAGCGTCTTTGCTAGCATCTCTGCTAGCGTCTCTGCTAGCGTCTCTGCTAGCGTCTCTGCTAGCATCAGCGATCTGCTCAGTCGTCGTGTTCTAAACCTGGTGAACGAAACTGAGGGGAAGTCTCCAGATTGAAAGAGGGCGCCCGTATTTTATACGCACGCACACGCCCACACGCACACGCCCACACGCACACCCACACACGCACACCCACACACGCACACACACACAGCAGGCTTCATGGGTGTAAGCCAGCCTTTTTTTCCTGTTGGTGTTCGGGTGTTTTCCTGCTGGGAGCATCTGCTTCTTTTTAGGCACAGGAAGGGGAAGCCCCAATGCGCACACACACACACACACACACAATCCAGATGAATTCATGTGTGCAGAACATGTAGAAGGAAACGTGAAGACGGAGATAACACAAAATGTTTATCTAAAAAAAGTCTTCACACGCACAGACCGTAGCTGATTCCCTCCCGTGTGTGTGCGTGAGTGAGTGTGTGTGTGGGTGTGTGTGTGTGCATGTGTGTGTGAGTGTGTGTGTGTGTGCGTTTTCTTGTACGATGTAGCCTTTTTCAAGCAACGCTTTCTGCTACCGGTCATCCATCTTTGTTTCATCTCTGATTCCAGACACCCTGGTCTGGGATCAGATCTGGTCTCGGGTCAGATCCGCGTCTGGTTCCTCTGAGGGGTTCCTCCTTCGGTTCCGCGCGTTTCTGACCCGTGTGTCTCTGTGTCCGGTCCAGATGAGCGAGAGGCGGTGCAGAAGAAGACCTTCATCAAGTGGGTGAACTCTCACCTGTCCAGAGTCTCCTGCAGGATCACGGACCTCTACATGGACCTGAGGGACGGACGCATGCTCATCAAGCTGCTGGAGGTCCTGTCGGGGGAGAGGCTGGTGGGTGGCGCCGTTTGGTAACGTTCAGGGTTCACGCGGAGCCAAAACGAGGCTGAAGAATGTGGACCGGGTCTCGTGTCCGTGAGCTCATCCTGCAGCAGAACCGTTCAGAACTCTGAAACGCCGGAACCACAGAATCCAAGGATCACGTTTCAAGAGAGCGCCCCCTGATTTGGGAAAATAGTCTCCGTAGGGACAGAAAGTCAGAAAGACTTCCTGGATCAACACCGGGATCCAACCAGAACCAGCAAACGTGAACCCGACGTTACCGAGCCAGACCTGCGTCGCCGTTATTGTTGTTCTGTTATTGATTATTGAAGTGAGAAGAAGAATGAAATTCTTCTGTGCCAATAAAATTGGGCTGCGTTTTCGTTCCAGCCCAAACCCACCAAGGGCCGCATGCGGATCCACTGTCTGGAGAACGTGGACAAGGCTCTGCAGTTCCTGAAGGAGCAGAGGGTCCACCTGGAGAACATGGGCTCCCACGACATCGTGGACGGGAACCACCGCCTGACCCTCGGCCTCATCTGGACCATCATCCTTCGGTTACAGGTAAGGAGAGCGGACATGAAGGACCAATCATCGGACGTCTATGGAAATCAGGAGACCCTTCTTTGTGGTCCAGACCACTTCTGAATGGGGTCTGGGGCGACGGGATCTCTGATGTGTCCTCGCTGTAAGGGCTCACATCTGTACCAGGTCCCAACGGGCCTTATTCGCAGGTGGTCTGGGTCTCCTGTGATCACGTTGCCCCGGGTTACGGTGGCAGACCGTCATTGGATGGCTAAATTACATTTAGTGCTTTAAATCCTAACGAGCTGCTGTGGTCCGATGACAGAACCCTGAGGCGCTCCAGACGAGTTGTCAGTCAGAACCGTTCCCATTCGGCCTCAGAGGCGACGCTTTAAATCACCCGGGTGATGATGTCATCACCAAGGACAGTCGGGGAACTGGGTGAGCCGGATTTGTGTTCTATAAGCCACGCGGATTAAAGGACTGTCTTTAGTGGTTTTAAATCCTGCGGGGGGGACCGGCTGCTGTTGCTGCTTGTGGTCCAGATGTGGTTCAGTCTTCTGTCTCACTGGACCTGAGGGGGGGGGTGTCCACCAATGAAGGTGAGGGGCGGAGCTGTGGATCGCTTTGTGAGGCCGTTTAAGGAAAGTCTGGAGGACGAGGGACTGGTTCCTACGGAAGCTCAGGAGGACAAAAAGCAGAAACGATTCTTGGATTTTTAATTCAATGTAAAGATTGTATTGGAACGTTACAGTTTTGTAAGCTTTCGCCAGTTTTATTTTTTATTTTTTATTAAAAAGTAGAAGATTATTTTACCATTTTTCTTTAAGTTTGAAGGTTTTTCCAGATTAATCAGAAGAAGATCCAGTCCGGTGACTCCGCCGGCCAACAGGGGGCGACGGCAGCCGGACGCCTCTCTGTCGGTCGTTGACTCGGTGTTTGTGTCTCAGATCCAGGACATCAGTGTGGAGACGGAGGACAACAAGGAGAAGAAGTCTGCTAAAGACGCTCTGCTGCTCTGGTGTCAGATGAAGACTGCAGGGTGAGAAGCTCCCAACACTCGGACTGCATTTCCCATCAGCCCTAGCAACACTCATTCTTTTATTGGTTTCTGTTTACTGTTGAACCAAAGCGCCGATCAAACGTTGCTGATTGATGCCAGTCCACCAATAAAACTTGCCCACTTCCTGTTTCCTGCTTCCTGCTTCCTGTGCAGGTATCCGAACGTCAACATCCACAACTTCACTACGAGCTGGAGGGACGGGATGGCCTTCAACGCCCTGATCCACAAGCACAGGTGAGACCCATGTGGGGGGGGGGGCAACGGCTGGCTTCCTGTCTGCGGTCCAGAGCCTGTAAAAGGTGGTTGTGGGGGGGGGGGCGCCGATAGGGGGGCGGAGCCGCTTCAACCTGGTTCTGGTTTCTCCTCCTCAGACCCGACATGATTGACTTTGACAAGCTGAAGAAATCAAACGCACACCACAACCTGCAGAACGCCTTCAACCTGGCGGAGCAGCACCTGGGGCTCACCAGGCTGCTGGATCCCGAAGGTCAGAGGTCACACACACACACACATTGTGTTAGAGTGTGCAGCCTGAGTGTGTGTGTGTGTGTGTGTGTGTGTGTGTGTGTGTGCGTGCAGACATCAGCGTGGACCATCCCGATGAGAAGTCCATCATCACCTACGTGGTCACCTACTACCACTACTTCTCCAAGATGAAGGCCCTGAAGGTGGAGGGGAAGCGGATCGGGAAGGTACCGCCCCTTTTTGGTCCTTCAGGACCCGCTGGGCCCGCCTCCTTTCTAAAACTCCTCGTCCGCCCATCCAGGTCCTGGACAACGCCATCGAGACGGAGAGGATGATCGAGAAGTACGAGTCTCTGGCGTCGGACCTGCTGGAGTGGATCGAGCAGACCATCATCATCCTCAACAACAGGAAGTTCTCCAACTGCCTGGTGGGGGTCCAGCAGCAGCTGCAGGCCTTCAACGCCTACAGGACGGCGGAGAAACCGCCAAAGTCAGTCCCGTGCGCGCGTGTGCATGCTGGCTGGGTAGCTCCGCCCACCAGCAACGCGGCGTGACGGGGCGCCTGTGATGTGTGTTAGGTTCACGGAGAAGGGGAACCTGGAGGTTCTTCTGTTCACCGTCCAGAGCAAGATGCGAGCCAACAACCAGAAGGTGTACGCCCCCCGGGAGGGGAAGCTCATCGCCGACATCAACAAGGTGACGCCACCGCCCGCCGTGTGATGTCACCGCCCGCCGTGTGACGTCACCGCCCGCTGTGTGACGTCACCGCCCGCTGTGATGTCATCGCCCGCCGTGTGACGTCACCGCCCGCCGTGTGACGTCACCGCCCGCTGTGATGTCATCGCCCGCCGTGTGACGTCACCGCCCGCCGTGTGACGTCACCGCCCGCTGTGATGTCACCGCCCGCCGGGACGGAACGGACCAGTCGCCGCCACGCTTCCTTTCTTTGACTTGGAGGGTGTGCGCTTGTTTCAGGCGTGGGAGCGTCTGGAGAAGGCGGAGCACGAGAGAGAGCTGGCTCTCAGGACGGAGCTGATTCGTCAGGAGAAACTGGAGCAGCTCGCCCGACGCTTCGACCGCAAAGCCGCCATGAGGGAGACGTGGCTGAGCGAGAACCAGCGGCTGGTGTCCCAGGTAACGCCCACCTCCCAGACGCCCCGCCCACAGACACAAAACCGTCCAGCATTGTCCCGCCTTGTTTACTTTCCTTTCCTCCTCCTCTCCTCTCTCCTCTCCTTGTTTACTTTCCTTTCCTCCTCCTCCTCTCTCCTCTCCTTGTTTCCTGTCCTCCTCCTCTCTCCTCTCCTTTCCTCGTCCCCTCGTCCTCTCCTTGTTTCCTTTCCTTTCCTCCTCCTCTCTCATCTCCTTGTTTCCTTTCCTTTCCTCTCTCCTCTACTTGTTTCCTTTCCTTCTCCTCTCCTTGTTTCCTTTCCTTTCCTTTCCTCGTCCCCTCGTCCTCTCCTTGTTTCCTTTCCTCGCTGACCTTCCTTCCTCTCCTTCAGGATAACTTCGGATTCGACCTCCAGGCTGTTGAAGCCGCTACTAAGAAACACGAAGCCATAGAAACGGACATCGCGGCGTACGAGGAGCGCGTTCAGGTCAGCTGATCTCGGGGTTCGGCTCACGGCGAGTCGGAGCCGGCGAGTCGGAACCGGCGAGCCAAACGTCTCGTTTAAGGACGCCGCTTAGCTTCAGATTAATTCGGCTCTCTGACCCCTCCCTCCCCTTTCCGCTGCTGAAGGCGGTGGTTGCCGTGGCGAGGGAGCTGGAGGCGGAGAGTTACCACGACATCAAACGGATCACGGCGAGGAAGGACAACGTGATCCGGCTGTGGGAGTACCTGCTGGAGCTGCTGAAGGCCCGCCGGCTGCGGCTGGAGCAGAACCTGGGCCTGCAGCGGGTCTTCCAGGAGATGCTCTACATCATGGACTGGATGGACGAGATGAAGGTAGCGGCGCCTCGGCCCCCCCGTTGGCGGCGCCGGGACTGGACCGGCGCCCGTGAACCCGCCTTTGACCTTTGACCCTGCAGATGCTGCTGCTGTCTCAGGACTACGGGAAGCACCTGCTGGGCGTGGAGGACCTCCTGCAGAAACACGCCCTGGTCGAAGCCGACATCGCCATCCAAGCCGACCGGGTCCGCAACGTCAACGCCAACGCTCAGAAGTTCGCCGTCGACAAGGAGGGTGGGGCGCTCGTCGACGTCACGACGGGGGCGTCGCCACGTTTCGTTGTTGTTGTTTCACCTCCTCCTCTTCCTCCTCCTCCTCCTCCTCAGGCTATAAGCCCTGCGATCCTCAGATCATCCGGGATCGGGTCGACCACATGGACTTCTGCTACCAGGAACTGGGCCAGCTGGCGGCCGAGCGGCGAGCTCGCCTCGAGGAGTCCCGCCGCCTCTGGAAGTTCTTCTGGGAAATGGCGGAGGAGGTTCGTAGCGTAGCGGCGGGCGGGCGAGCGAGGAAGCCGCGCTCTGATTGGCTGAAACCAGAGGCCTGTCTCCGCAGGAGGGCTGGATCAGGGAGAAGGAGCAGATCCTGTCCTCCGAGGATCACGGGAAGGACCTGACGGGGGCGCTGCGTTTGCTGAGTCAGCACAAAGCCTTCGAGGACGAGATGAGCGGGCGGGCCGCCCACCTCCAGCAGACCATCAGGCAGGGGGCGGAGCTTGTGGCCAACGACCACTTTGGAGCCGAAAAGATCCAAGAACGTATTCAGGACATTCAGGTACGCCTCGGTCCGGGACCGGGGTCGCCTCAGCCCGGGACCGGGGTTCACAAATTAATTTAATTAAGAGGAACCTTTTACTCGTGAGTCAGTATTTTGGTCACATGGGTCATTTGTGCGACGCCTCCTCTCACTCCTCCTCTCACTCCTCCTCTTACTCCTCCTCTCACGCCTCCTCTCACGCCTCCTCTCACGCCTCCTCTCACGCCTCCTCTCACGCCTCCTCTCACGCCTCCTCTCACGCCTCCTCTCACTCCTCCTCTCACTCCTCCTCTCACTCCTCCTCTTACTCCTCCTCTCACGCCTCCTCTCACTCCTCCTCTCACTCCTCCTCTCACTCCTCCTCTCACTCCTCCTCTAACTCCTCCTCTCACTCCTCCTCTCACTCCTCCTCTCACTCCTCCTCTCACTCCTCCTCTAACTCCTCCTCTCACTCCTCCTCTCACTCCTCCTCTAACCCCTCCTCCCTGCAGGAGCAGTGGGCGGCTCTGGAGCGGCTCTCCGCGGTCCGTAAGGCTCGTCTGCAGGAAGCCTGCAACCAGCACCAGTTCCAGGTGAGCGCTGGTCGACTCGCCGCCGGGTCGGGGGGTCGGGGGGGGGGGGGGGGGGAACCCGACCCCGACCGGGTGTCTTGGGTCCGGCGTGTTCACCGGCTGCTTCCCGCCCCGCAGGCCGACGCGGACGACGTCGACACCTGGATGCTGGACGTCCTCCGGATCGTCTCCAGCGTGGACGTCGGCCACGACGAGTTCTCCACGCAGGCGCTGGTGAAGAAGCACAAAGACGTGGGCGAGGAGATCGGCAGCTACCGGCCGGTCCTCGACGCGCTGCACGAGCAGGCCCGCCTGCTGCCGGCGGCGGACGCCGCCTCGGAGGAGGTGAGGCCCCGCCCCGCCCCGCCCCGCGCCCCGCCTCCGCTCCGGGTCGTGACGGCCCTGCGTTCCCAGGTCCAGAGCCGGCTGGCGGGCATCGAGGAGCGCTACAAGGAGGTGGTGGAGCTGACCCGGCTCAGGAAGCAGGCGCTGCAGGACGCCCTGGCGCTCTACAGGATGTCCAGCGAGGCCGACGCCTGCGAGGTGTGGATCGGCGACAAGGAGCAGTGGCTGAACGCCATGGAGATCCCCGAGAAGCTGGAGGACCTGGAGGTGATCCAGCACCGGTGAGGTTCCGGGGGACCGCTAGCGGAGGCCGGGGGAACCTCCCGGGAGCAGAAGCCCCGGAACGCCGTCGATGACGTCGGGATTTAAACGTATTCCGAAACGCTTCCGTCTCCGTCCAGGTTCGAGAGTTTGGAGCCGGAGATGAACAGCCAGGCTTCCCGGGTCGCCGTGGTGAACCAGATCTCCCGGCAACTGATCCACAGCGGACACCCCAGCGAGAAGGAGATCAAATCCCGGCAGGACAAGCTGAACACCAGGTAATCCAGCTGGGATTATCCCGGATCCAGCCCGGTTCTGACCCGGGTTAGTTCTGACACGGCCCGGTTCTGACACGGCTCGGTTCTGACCCAGGTCGGTTCTGAACCACCTCGGTTCTGACCCAGCCCGGTTCTGACCCGGCCCGGTTCTGACCCGGCTCGGTTCTGACACGGCTCAGTTCTGACACGGCTCGGTTCTGACCCAGGTCGGTTCTGACCCGCCTCGGTTCTGACCCGGCCTGGTTCTGACACACGGGTTGGTTCTGGCCCGGGTTGGTTCTGACCCAGCCTGGTTCTGACCCAGCCTGGTTCTGACCCGGCTCGGTTCTGGCCCGGCTCGGTTCTAGCACCTGCTTCAGGTCCGGTCTTTGTCTTTGTGACCAGGTGGAGTCAGTTCAGAGATCTGGTGGATCAGAAGAAAGACGGCCTGAACTCGGCGCTGGGCGTCCAGAACTACCACCTGGAGTGTAACGAGACCAAGTCCTGGATCAAAGAGAAGACCAAGGTGGGTCCCGGCCAGCCCGGCGTGAAGCGCCCCCCCCGGAGACGGGTCCGTTAGCTGCCTCTGCCCCCCCCCCCCTCAGGTGATCGAGTCCACCCAGGAGCTGGGCAACGACCTGGCCGGCGTCATGGCGCTGCAGAGGAAGCTGACGGGGATGGAGCGCGACCTCGCCGCCATCGAAGACAAGCTGGGGGACCTGGGAAAAGAGGCGGACCGCCTGGGTTCCGAACACCCGGACCAGTCTGAGGCCATCAAGGGCCGCCTGGCTGAGATCTCCCACGTCTGGGACGAGATGAAGGTGGAGTGGGCTCCGATCTGCTTTTGGGCCACGCCTCAAACGTCCCGTGCCTGAAACCAGCTCTGTCTCCAGGACACCATGAGGACCCGGGAGGAGTCCCTGGGCGAGGCCAGCAAGCTGCAGCAGTTCCTCCGCCAGCTGGACGACTTCCAGTCCTGGCTGTCCCGGACGCAGACCGCCATCGCCTCCGAAGACATGCCCAACACGCTGGCCGAGGCCGAGAAGCTGCTGGCGCAGCACGAGGGCATCAAGAACGAGGTCCGCAACTACCAGGAGGACTACCAGAAGATGCGGGACATGGGCGAGACGGTGACGCGGGGACAGACGGACGCCCAGCACATGTTCCTGCGGCAGCGGCTGCAGGCGCTCGACACCGGCTGGAACGAGCTCCACAAGATGTGGGAGAACCGGCAGAAGCTGCTGTCCCAGTCCCACGCCTACCAGCTGTTCCTCCGGGACACCAAGCAGGCCGAGGCCTTCCTCAACAACCAGGTGACGCCGCGGTCAGGGGGCTCAGGTGGACGCCCTAGTGACCGGGGGTCGTCATTGCACCTTCTCGTCTCCGTTTGCGTCAGGAGTACGTCCTGGCCCACACCGAGATGCCCACCACTCTGGAGGGCGCCGAGGCCGCCATCAAGAAGCAGGAGGACTTCATGACCACCAGGGACGCCAACGAGGACAAGATCAACGGCGTGGTGGACAACGGCCGGCGCCTGGTCACGGACGGCAACGTCAACGGCGAGCGCATCCAAGAGAAGCTGGACTCCATCGACCAGAGGTAGCGGGTCTCGCCGCGTTCGGGCCTGGCGCTGGTTCTGAAGCTCCGTCCTGAACGTCCCCCTTTCTGTCCTGCAGACACAAGACGAACCGAGCAGCGGCCAGCGACCTGCTAGTGAGGCTGAAGGACAACAGAGACCTGCAGAGGTTCCTCCAGGACTGCCAGGAGGTCAGGACGGTCCAGAGGACCCGGGGTGCAGGTGGGTGTGTCCCCGCCGGGTGGTAACGCTGTCCGCGTGTCCCCCCAGCTGTCTCTGTGGATCAACGAGAAGATGCTGACGGCTCAGGACATGACGTACGACGAGGCCAGGAACCTCCACAGCAAGTGGCTGAAGCACCAGGCCTTCATGGCCGAGCTGCAGTCCAACAAGGGGTGGCTGGACAAGATCGACCAGGTGAAGGGGGGACGGGGTGGACACCCGCGGGCGTGTCCTCAGGGCGTGTCCTCAGGGTGTGTGCTAAGGGCGTGTCCTCAGGGCGTGTCCTCAGGGCGTGTGCTCAGGGCGTGTCCTAAGGGCGTGTCCTAAGGGCGTGTGCTCAGGGCGTGTCCTAAGGGCGTGTCCTAAGGGCGTGTGCTAAGGGCGTGTGCTAAGGGTGTGTGCTAAGGGCATGTGCTAAGGGCGTGTGCTAAGGGCGTGTGCTAAGGGCGTGTCCTAAGGGAGTGTCCTCATGGCGTGTCCTAAGGGGTGTGTGCTAAGGGCGTGTGCTAAGGGCGTGTCCTCAGGGCGTGTCCTCAGGGCGTGTCCTAAGGGGTGTGTGCTAAGGGCGTGTGCTAAGGGCGTGTGCTAAGGGCGTGTCCTCAGTCCAGCAACTGTCTTTCAGGACGGGCAGACGCTGATGGCAGAGAAACCGGAGACGGAGACCATGGTCAAGGAGAAGCTGGCGTCCCTGAAGACGATGTGGGCGGAGCTGGAGTCGACCACCCAGACAAAGGCCAAGTGTCTGTTTGACGCCAACAAGGCGGAGCTCTTCACCCAGAGCTGCGCCGACCTGGACAAGTGGCTGGTGGGCCTGGACGGACAGCTGCAGTCCGACGACTACGGCAAAGACCTGACGTCCGTCAACATCCTGCTCAAGAAGCAGCAGGTGAGGACGAGGACGCAGTAGTAGTACGCAGGCTGGGTACTACCGCAGGAAGTACTGCAGTAGTACGCAGGCTGGGTACTACCGCAGGAAGTACTGCAGTTCATTCGCGTGGTCTGCGTCTCCTGCAGATCCTGGAGAGCCAGGTGGACGTGCGTCAGAGGGAGGTGGAGGAGCTGCAGCAACAGTCGCAGGCGCTCAGCCAGGAGGGCAAAGGCTCCGAGGAGGTGGACGTCCAGAGGATCCGGGTGGAGGACAAGTTCCAGGTCCTCCAGGCGCCGCTGCAGAAGAGACGGGACAACCTCATGGTGTCCCGCGAGATCCACCAGTTCAACAGGGACGTGGAGGACGAGATTGTGAGTGGGGGCGGGGCCGGCGGGGGCGGGGGCGGGGCCGGGTTCTAACGCCGCCGTCTGTCCCTGCAGCTCTGGGTGGAGGAGCGGATGCCGCTCGCCTCGTCCACCGACCACGGACACAACCTCCAGACCGTGCAGCTGCTCATCAAGAAGAACCAGGTGGGCCGTCGCGCACCTTCACCTGCTCGCCTCCAGGTGGGCCCCCCCAGCAGCTAACGCCCGTCCCCGTCCCCGTCCCCGTCCCCGTCCCCGTCCCCCCAGACGCTGCAGAAGGAGGTCCAGGGCCACCAGCCGCGCTACGACGACATCTTCGAGCGCAGCCAGCGCGTCCTGCGGGACGACGGCCCGCAGGACGCGCTGATCCGCCAGCGGCTCCACGAGTTCCGGTCGCTGTGGGAGCGAATCAGGAAGGAGACGGAGAAGCGCCACGCCCGCCTCGGCGAGGCCCACAAGGCCCAGCAGTACTACTTCGACGCCGCCGAGGCCGAGGCCTGGATGAGCGAACAGGAACTGTACATGATGTCAGAGGAGAAGGCCAAGGTGAGGTCAGAGGTCGGGATGTCAGGAGGAGGAGGCCAAGGTGAGGTCAGAGGTCGGGATGTCAGGAGGAGGAGGCCGAGGTGAGGTCAGAGGTCGTGATGTCAGAGGAGAAGGCCAAGGTGAGGTCAGAGGTCATGATGTCAGAGGAGAAGGCTAAGGTGAGGTCAGAGGTCATGATGTCAGAGGAGGAGGCCGAGGTGAGGTCAGAGGAGGAGGCCAAGGTGAGGTCGGAGGTCGTGATGTCAGGAGGAGGAGGCCAAGGTGAGGTCAGAGGTCATGATGTCAGAGGAGGAGGCCGAGGTTGGCCAATGTTATTATGGAATCATGTCGGGGGGGGGGGGTCTCTATCTCACCACCGAATTTCATCCGGATCGGATCCAGAATGGAGTCAGTAATAAACTCCGTTTCGGGTCTTCTCAGTCCGTCTCTCTGGACGTCCGTCTTTCTGGGCGTCCTCTAACCGACCCGTCTCCCGCAGGACGAGCAGAGCTCCGTGGCGATGCTGAAGAAGCACCAGATCCTGGAGCAGGCGGTGGAGGACTACGCCGACGCCGTCCACCAGCTGTCCAGCACCAGCCGGGGCCTGGTGGGGGCGGAGCACCCTGATGGGTGAGGGGCGGGGCGGAAACACAAGCCAATCAGAAGGCGAGGACGGCGGCGCTAAAACGTCCTCTCCCTCTGTCCTCCGCGTCCAGCGAGCGCATCGGGATGCGTCAGTCTCAGGTGGACAAGCTGTACGCCGGCCTGAAGGACTTGTCCGAGGAGCGGCGGGGGAAGCTGGACGAGAGGCTCCGCCTCTTCCAGCTCAACCGGGAGGTGGACGACCTGGAGCAGTGGATCGCCGAGCGGGAGGTGGTGGCCGGCTCCCACGAGCTGGGCCAGGACTACGAGCACGTCACGGTGAGTGGGAGGGGCCGTGGTAGACACGCCCCCCCTAGCCCGGGGGGCGTGTCTTACTGATCGCTGCTTCTCCAGATGCTGCAGGAGCGTTTCAGGGAATTCGCCCGCGACACCGGGAACATCGGCCAGGAGCGTGTGGACGGCGTCAACCGGCAGGCGGACGGCCTGATCAACGGCGGCCACGGCGACGCCGCCACCGTCGCCGAGTGGAAGGACGGCCTGAACGAGGCCTGGGCCGACCTCCTGGAGCTCATCGACACCCGGACGCAGATCCTCGCCGCCTCCTACGAGCTCCACAAGTTCTACCACGACGCCAAGGAGGTCCTGAGCCGGATCCTGGACAAGCACAAGAAGCTCCCGGAGGAGCTGGGCCGGGACCAGAACACGGTGGAGACCCTGCAGAGGATGCACACCACCTTCGAGCACGACATCCAGGCGCGCTGGGCACGCAGGTGGAGACGGCGCCGGCGGGGGGGGGCGGGGCTCGGGTGTTTCACCTGGTCGGCGTTTCAGATCGTCCCCTCTCGGCTTTCAGGTGCGGCAGCTTCAGGAGGACGCCGTCCGCCTGCAGTCGGCCTACGCCGGAGACAAAGCCGAAGACATTCAGAAGAGAGAGGGAGAGGTGGGTCCGGCGCCCCGTCCCGCGTTTAGCTCAGCTTGACCTCCGGATCGTCCGAGAGGTCGTCTCAGGTTAACTCCTCCTCCTCTTCCTCACTGAACTGAGAAAACGGTTCAGCTACTGTTAGCTAAAAGCTAGCAGAGCTCTCCTCTTCATCAGTTCCACCTGGAGAGACCGCCCTCCCGTCCCTTTGGGGGGGTGGAGCCTCTGTCTGGGGGGGTTGGGTGCGTAGACCAGGTGAATTTGACCGGGTGGTGACACCTTTATATCGGGGGGGGGGGTCTAACGGACTTTGACGTCGGCGCCGCCGCCGACAGACGATGAGTGAGTTTGATGCCGCTGTTTTGACCATCCCTTATGTCGCCCCCCCCCCCCGCCCCCGCCCCCCCCAGAAGAGACAGGGAGAGGTGAGCCTCCGTTCACCGCAGACACTGGCTTTGCATCAGTCTTCATTTTGGCTGCAGTTTCTTCTCTAAAATGTTGCCGTCCAGCATTTTAGTTCTGTTCGTGCTGCTGTCCGTTCCGGGACCGGTGGCGGTGGCGGCCTGCAAATACTCGTAGGGTTTGTTTCACTGGGGGGGGGGGGGGGGGTCAGGAACCTGATTGACAGCTTTCTGCATTAGTGCCGGTGAGTTGTAAACTCCACCCGCCTGGGCTAACCCTAACCCGAGAACAAGTGCCACGGGTTTTTGCTGGCGTTCGTCTGCTGCCGCGTGTCCTCGAGGAAAACGATCCTTCAGTCGGCTGTTGGTCGGTTATCGATCATGGAAAGCGAGCAGCGGCCACGCCCACGGCCACGCCCCCTGTAAAACGCCGACGTCACGGGGACGAAGCCGGCCCAGACCCGGTTCTGGCTGTGTGAGCGCTGGAGCCTCCGTCTGGGTCGACTCACTGACGTGACGCTCGTGGTTGTTGATCGGGTCACCGATTGGAGGACAGATGTTAGGGCAGGATGCGGGCCGTCAGCGGGCCCAGCGCTGACCTGAGACCAGCAGGGTTTGGGTTCTGTTCCCGCCGATCGGTAACTCAACGGTTCTTAAAGGAACCGCGGTACCACATCGGGGTCCATGATTCAGGGCCAGGATGTGATCCTTTAGATTCTGGTGGTGATTTGGACCATGGTCCAGGAGGTCCACATGAGGGGCGGACTGTCCTGGGACCGCTGGCTCAGCGGAGGTCTTCGTCTCCTGATTCTGAAGACTGGAATGAAGCTTTTTCTCGTTTTCTTTTTAGACATGAAGATTCTGATTTTCGGTTCTGAGCCGCCTCCGGGCTTTGGTGCTGAGCTCTCCTGTCTTTGTCTCGCCTCCGCCTCAGGTTCTTGAGGCCTGGAAGAACCTGCTGGAGGCAGCGGAGGGCCGCCGGGTGAGACTGGTGGACACTGGAGACAAGTTCCGCTTCTTCAGCATGGTGCGCGACCTGATGCTGTGGATGGAGGACGTCATCCGCCTGATCGAGGCCCAGGAGAACCCCAGGTCCGGTTCCTGTCTGAGTCCAGCAGACGCTCGGGACGGGTGTGAGCTGCGTCCCCTTACGGTGTCTCTGCTGGTCTTCAGGGACGTGTCGTCGGTGGAGCTGCTGATGAACAACCACCAGGGCATCAAGGCGGAGATCGACGCCCGCAACGACAGCTTCACCGCCTGCATCGAGCTGGGCAAGGCCCTGCTGGCCCGGAAGCACTACGCCTCCGACGAGGTGAGAACCGCTCCAGAACCCGCTCCAGGACCCGCTTCAGGACCGGCTCCAGGACCGGCTCCAGGACCCGCTTCAGGACCGGCTCCGGGACCGGCTCCAGAACCAGCTCTAGGACCCGCTCCAGGACCGGCTCCAGAACCCGCTCCAGGACCCGCTTCAGGACCGGCTCCTGAACCAGTTCCAGAACCGATTCCAGAACCAGTTCCAGGACCGGTTCCAGGACCCGCTTCAGGACCGGCTCCTGAACCAGTTCCAGAACCGATTCTAGGACCGGCTCCAGAACCCGCTCCAGGACCCGCTTCAGGACCGGCTCCAGGACCCGCTTCCGGACCGGCTCCGGGACCGGCTCCAGAACCGGCTCCAGGACCCGCTCCAGGACCGGCTCCTGAACCAGTTCCAGAACCGATTCTAGGACCGATTCCAGAACCGGTTCCAGGACCGGTTCCAGGACCCGCTTCAGGACCGGTTCCAGGACCGGCCTCAGGACCGGCTCCAGGACCGGTTCCAGAACCCGCTCCAGGACCGGCTCCAGGACCGGTTCCAGGACCAGCTCCTGAACCGGTTCTAGGACCGATTCCAGAACCGGCTCCAAAACCCGCTTCAGGACCGGCTCCAGAACCCGCTCCAGAACCCGCTCCAGTTTTATTACAGCTTGTACCCAGAATAGAAACTCCTAATTCGCGGGCGGGTCTGGAACGTAACCCATGGAAAGTAGGAGGGATCACATGACTTCCAGCTAAAATGAGAGCGTCTCCTTTCAGATCAAAGAGAAGTTGCTGCAGTTGACGGACAAGAGGAAAGACATGATTGACAAGTGGGAGGACAGATGGGAGTGGCTTAGACTAGGTAAGGCGTGCCGTCAAACAGGTTCCCCGTTCCTGGTGAGCTGACTCCATCTTCTGTCGCGTGTGCGCTCAGTCCTGGAGGTGCACCAGTTCTCCCGGGATGCGGGCGTGGCCGAGGCGTGGCTGCTGGGTCAGGAGCCGTACCTGTCCAGCAGGGAGATCGGCCAGAATGTGGACGAGGTGGAGAAGCTCATCAAGCGCCACGAGGCCTTTGAGAAGTCCGCCGCCACCTGGGAGGAGCGCTTCGCCGCTCTGGAGAGGTTGACCACGGTGAGGCGCTAGAGCGCTCGCTCTCTGGCCTGAAGCGGGAGGCAGCCGTGTTGACTTGATCCAGACCGTCAGAACCATCAGAACCAGTCTGTGCTCCTCTTTTTCTCCGTGTCCAGATGGAGTTGTTGGAAGTGAGAAGAGCGCTAGAGGAAGAAGCAAAGAAGAGACAAGCCCCGCCCACCGAAGCTCAGCCAGGTGACGCTGCAGCTCAGCTCAGGTCAGTCTGTCTGCGTGGAAACAACGGCATCATGAGCGTCACGTACGTGTACATGATCGTACCGTGGTACACACACGCGTACTAGTGTGTGCTGACAGGTGTGTGTCTGTTTCAGGGAGGGGGAGCCGCCGTCCCAGAACGGGCTGCCGTCCGACCCGGAGTCTCCCAGGGTTAGTTACCGCTCGCCCGCCCTACCAGAAATACAGCGGCACCCTGCGGAGCCGCCGGCCCACCGCCGCGCCCTGACGCGCACCAGCGGCGCAGCGCAGACTGTGCTGTTAGCGCACCAGCTAACGATAATAGCCCCGTGTTTAGACTCCTGATTCTGTTTTATTCGCGTAAACCGAAGGAGAGAAGAAGATGCCTTCAGGAACCCTCGTTCCTGTTAGTTCTTTGTTGAATGGATGATCACATTCTGTTTGAGACAACGAGGTTGGTCTGGGACCAGAAAGCAGCCGTTCATCTGTGCGTCTATCATTCCCGCCTTCCTCCTTTCTTCCTTCTCTTCCTCAGCTCGACCCTGCCGTCTCCCTCCTCCTCCTCCTCCTAATGTCTGCTCATTTGCGTCGTCTTTTATAAACTAAGGAATAAGATCTGAGGGGATCAGCAGCAAACGGAACATTCACCTCCGAGATGTAAAAGGCGTCGTCGTCGGCGTAGAGATTTACTGTCCCCATAAAATAACCCGATTATAAAGCATCAACAAAGTTATCCAAATATTTTTCAATGACAATCTTTAAACCGTTAATGCATTTAATAATTCATTGTTTCAGAAGAAAATAATTCCCTAAAGTAAGAACAAAAAAATATAAAAGTGATAGTCGGACAAAAATCTGAATGTTCAATCGTCAAATAATAAAAACTAAAAACTTCACCCATTTAGTCGCTGCAAAACAAAAATATTAATTTCTTTATGTAAAGTTGACCTCTCCTACGTGGAAGCGTCCGTCCCGGTTTATTCCTTTTGTTCTTCTTCTCTCTTTAACGCTCGTTCCCAGTGAACCCAGTCTGGTTCTCTATTCTTTTTGTTGCATGCTGTCATCCTCTTCATCATCATCATCATCATCCACGTTGAGTTTCATGTTTGTAGTCCATCCTGTTCACGATAAAATGTCTTATTTCTGTCATGTCTTGTTTTCTTTGTCGGTTCTTTAAGTGTCTTGAATTAAAACCAGCTCAGTTCTGAGACCCATCACAGAACCAGTAAGAGATAAACCCACTACCGGTCCACACAGCGGGAAGCCTCGTGGTCACACCAATCAGCTCCACCCTCAGTCAGACTCAGCCAATCAGGAAACAGTCTCCAGGTAGACCCAACCAAGGCTACCAATAAATGTGCGTCAGACATATTTAAGTTTCATTGGAACGGGAGGATCGGGGACACCCGATCATGTATCGTATCCAGGAAGTCCTTGTTGAATTTCCTCCTTCGTCGGGAACTGATCCAGGAACTGATCCGTGTTCAATAAGAGCTCCCAGGAACGGTCATCACTGACGACACCAGAACTATTTTAGGTTGGGTTCTGTCCCAGCCCACCGGCGGGCTCTGAAAGTTCCCAGGACTGGTCCAGCATCCGGGTCATCCGGGTCATCCGGCCCTCGAGGAGCTCGGTAACCGGGTAAACCGCGTCTGGTTGCAGTGGGTGTGGTGTTTTGATCCTCGACCAATCACGTTCCCTCTCACCAATAATGCAGCTTCAAACAATTTCATTGATTGTTTGGATTGTTTTCTTCCTCTGGGGTGATTTCCATGCATGTCCTGAAACCCGTGATCGATGCATGACCGGACCGGGTTCCCGCTCACGCTCTCTGTGTGCCGACCCGATCGGTGCCGCGACCCGGCGCCGAGCCCAAAAACATTCCTGCTGAGGCCAGAGTCTCCAGGGGGGGATCGGTTCTTTGTGGCGTCTGGATCTTCAGACCTGATTGGTTTTATTGGTTTTGGTCAGTCGGACCTGGACTCGCTCAGAACCGCTCAGAACCTTTGGCTTTAGAATTTAAATCCAGAATATTTAAGAGAAGGAAAAATGAAGCTCCAATCAAATCCAATGTTTGGGATGAACTGGGAAGCATCCCGTGTTCTAGGTGCTTCTAGAACCCGCGGTTCTGCTCTGCTAATCCCGACCTGGCTTCTGCGTGTGGCGAAGCTTCGTGTGAATGCGAGAACGATGCATCTTTCTCAGCCCCCCCCCCCCCCCCCCCCCCGGACTCATCCTCACATCTGTCTCCAGGACAACGTGGAAGGGGGCGAGGCGGTGAACGGCGAGCCCAGCCCCACGGGGTCTCCGGGGGAATCTCGCAAGGGCAAGGCCAGCCAGGCGGCAACGCTGCCGGCCAAAACCCAGCAAGACGCTCCGACGTCCCAGCTGGAGGGCTTCCTGCACCGCAAGCACGAGTGGGAGGGGCATAACAAGAAGGCTTCAAGCAGGTGGGAAGCGGAACCGCCGAAAAATAAACCCACCGGCGCGTCTGTTTTCGTGACTTTCCTACGCGACGTCTCTGCAGGTCATGGCACCATGTGTACTGCCGTGATCAACCAGCCGGAGATGGGGTTCTACAAGGACCAGAAGAGCGCCGCCCAGGGGGTCCCCTACACAGCGAGGTCCCCGTCGGCCTGAAGGAGGCGCTGTGCGAGGTGGCCGTGGACTACAAGAAGAAGAAGCACGTCTTCAAGCTGAAGTGAGACGCAGTCTGAGACCGTCCGGGGGGGCGGGGCGGGGGGGGGGGGCCTCCGACGGACTGCAGGTGTAACCGGATACCTCTTCCTCTGACCACAGGATTACCGACGGGAACGAGTATCTCTTCCAGGCCAAAGACGACGTGAGTAAAAGATGATTTCTGTCTTTAGACGTCGACGCCGTGTCCATCGGATCTTATTCTGATTATTGATCTGTCGCTATTGGTCAGTGGGACGACCAATCAGAGGCTGCGTTAGTTCTAACCCCTCCCTCTCTCCTCCACCTGCCTCCCCCAGGAGGAGATGAACGCGTGGATCTCGACCATCTCGGCTGCCATGTCGGCCGAAAAGTCCGAGGTCACGCCCGGCAGCCAGAGCACGCCGGCCCCGCCCCCGGCCGCACGCGCTCAGACGCTGCCCGCCTCCGTCGCCTCGCCGGCCGAGTCCAGCCCCGGCAGACGAGACAAAGACAAGGAGAAACGCTTCAGCCTGTTCAGCAAAAAGAAATAGATGCTCCTCCTCTTCCTCCTCCTCCTCATCCTCCCCGCGGCGCTGTTTGGGGTTGCGCCTCCTCATCACCAAACATTCGGTCATAGCTGAAATGGTCACTTCCTGTTGACTCCAGCAGGGAGGCGTCAGCAAAAAAGATTGCTTCAAAGATTCCTGCAGCCCCAAACAGCCTCCTCCTCCCCCTCCTCCTCCTCCTCCTCCTCCTGCTCCTCTCAAAGCGTGACGTCATCACGTCGCTCCGAGCTAAAACTCGCCTTCTCCGTGCCTCCCAGCCATCCCGTCCGGCTCGGAGCGCCGCGCCTCCTGGTGAGGAGCAGGACATCCTTCTCTCCTCCTCCTCCCGGTCTGTCCTCCTGTCTCCTCTCCTCCGGGCCGCTCCTGTCGTTTTCCGAGGCCTCGCCTCCTCGGGCCGCTCCTGTCGTTTTCGAGGTGCTGCAGGGAGGCGGTGAAAACGACAAAGACTTGTGGAGGAGCAGGAAGGAGCGGTTCCTCCTCCTCTTCCTCCTCCTCCTCCTGGCAGGAGTTTTGTCATGAGAGGATTCCCGTTTGTAGAACTTGTGAATAACTAACCGTGTTTGGTTTTGCCCGTTGCTAGGATACTAACGAGCATCGTCTGAGCTCACCTGTCTCCGCCCGACTAACCACCTGTCCACTGACGGAGACGGGAGGAGACACTTTGATTTTCTGCCTTTCTGTTTTCCCTGGAGGCGGTGCTGTTGGGCCAGAACGGTCCCGTCCCGTCCCCCCCCCACGTTGGCGTTCCCCTCCCGGACGGATTGTCCTCAGTGACGAATTTGGGGATTTATTAAATTAAAGAGGTTTCGGGAATCAGCGAAAAGTTTTTATTTGACCCGGATCAGAACCACCTCGGTCCAGATTCTGATCAGAACCACCTCGGTCCAGTTTCTGATCAGAAGCACCTCGGTCCAGATTCTGATCAGAACCACCTCGGTCCAGGTTCTGGACGTCTGGGAACAGGCGAGTTGAGATTCTGTCACTGATGACCTTCCTGTCAGGGAAGGGAAGCCAACAGCCAATCAGCCCAGAGGAGTGAGAGGTGGGGGTGCTTGATTCTCCACACCTGGCGGCCTGGGTGGGTGGAGCTTAGGGAACCGGAATGTTCACTGGGAGCTTCTTCCCGAGACGCTTCCCTGTTCTATTTTCTTCTTGCTTCATTTTCTGCCAAATAAATATAGCGTGCATTCCTGTCACTGTAACCATAGTAACGAGATGTTTCTTCCTGTTGCACAATCGGCGATGCCACGGTTGGCGTGGGCGGGGTTTGGTGTGATGTGGGGGCGGTGCTAGACTTGTCCCCCCCCCCCCGTCTGTTACATCTGTGCAAGAAGCCATTAAAAAGCTTTGAAACGCAGCCTCCGGACTCCGTTTGGTTTGTCCTGCGTGGCAGAACGTCCGCCGGAACCCACGTCGGCCGAGGAGAACCCACGTCAGCCGAGGAGAACCCACGTCAGCCGACGAGAACCCACGTCTGACTAGGAGAACCCACGTCGGCCGAGGAGAACCCACGTCTGACTAGGAGAACCCACGTCGGCCGAGGAGAACCCACGTCTGACTAGGAGAACCCACGTCGGCCGAGGAGAACCCACATCAGACGAGGAGAACCCACGTCTGACTAGGAGAACCCACGTCGGCCGAGGAGAACCCACGTCGGCCGAGGAGAACCCACGTCTGACTAGGAGAACCCACGTCGGCCGAGGAGAACCCACGTCGGCCGACGAGAACCCACGTCTGACTAGGAGAACCCACGGTCCCACCGCGTCCTCTCTGACGTGACAGTAGGCGGTGACGTTCAGGCCGCTGGGGGCGGGGCTCTAAACTAGTCTCCTCCTTCAGATGCTTTAAACTAGTCTGATCAGTTCAATGACGCCGCTGGCCGGAGGTCTGCTGCTGGGATTTGTATTTTTAATGTTTAATGAAAACACATAGTCCCATAATCCTTCGCGGCATCGCAGTCGGGTGTTGTCTCTCCGACGGGGCGTCTTTTGATCTGTCCACACTCAACACGGAAGTGTAGCGATTTGACCTTCAAAATAAAATCCAGCAGCTGGTTTCGCAGTTTCTCTGAAGAACATGTGAAATATTTGAGATTAAACTGATCCGGTTCAATATTTAAGGGGAACTGTTCAATGATAAACGTTAAATGACGTCCAGAGGGAAGTCAAGCGGTTTGGTTTTCAACCAGCAACCTTTGACGGTCCGGTCCTGTAGTCATGGTAACCAGACCCACGCCGCGTGAGTCAGCACACGTGCGGTTGATGATGAAGGTGAAGACGTCATCCCACGGGTCCAGATTTATTGATTACACGATTTGCCCACGGGGGCTTTTATTTTGGTAGGCCCGTCAGCGGAAGCTACTTCTAACCCTTTTTTTAATTTGACGTTTGTGTTCGTCGGACGGAAAAGCAGCGACGAGACGTCCCGGAGAGGGGTCGGTGGTCGGTGAGGGTCTCCGGTCTCCGGTCACCGGGCAGCTAAGGTCGGCTCTAAGCGGCGTCCGCCCGGCTGGCCGCCGGGGGGCGGGCGGAGCCGCCGAGCTGCAGCGGAAGGATGCTCTCCGCCCGCGGGGAATCAGGACTGTCGCCTCTCCGCTGCCCGCTGGGGGAGCATCATCTGCGGGGATCGTCCGCGTCTCTGTCGCGGTGCCTCCGGCCGCCGGTGATCCATCCGGTGATCCATCCGGTGGGGGGTTAGATCTAAAGGATTATAATCTCTAATCAGGCGGAGGAACCGGGAGAAATTCTGAGGATGACGATGATGATGATGATGATGATGAAGATGCGTTTAAGGTGGAGCCAGACGGCCTAAACTCCGTTTCACCTGGATTACTGAGTACTGTAATCTGATTACTCAGCCCTCATCAATCACCCGTATTTCACAGTTTTTGTCTCCGTCGCATCCAGAGAAGAAGAACCGATGAAGACGTCTCCACCTCTCAGGAGGACCTGCGGTGAGTCCTGATCCAGGTGGGACGTCCCGTCCGAGCCAGCATGTCGGAGCGCCGCGCCCCCGGCTGCCGGCTCCGCCTGGACTGGGTCTACGGGTACCGGGGCCACCAGTGCCGGAACAACCTGCACTACACCGCCGGGAAGGAGGTGGTCTACTTCGTAGCCGGGGTGGGCGTGGTTTACAACGCCAGAGAGCACAGCCAGAGGTTCTACCTGGGACACAGCGATGACATCATCAGGTGAGCCAATCACATGGATGCACTGGTGGTGTGTGTGTGTGTGTGTGTGTGTGTGTGTGTTGTGGGATGTGTTATTATCATCATCTCTACAGACGTCGATGATTTTCCTTTCCTGTCTCTCTGCCTGCTGGACGAACCTGACTCACACACACACACACACACACGCACACCTCCACACACACCTTCACACACACACACACACTCATCCAGGAGCAGCTAAAAATAGCCTGAATAAACTCACCTTCCGGTTTTATTCTGAAACAAGAACCACTTAATTCACTGTTAGTCTGAGGTTCAAAGGTCATCGAGCGGTAAAACCAGTCCGATGTGGCTCAATGAATATAAACATTCCGTCGCCGCCAGCAACGCCAATCAATCCGACTATATTCTTTATTGGGACGTCTTTGTTTGTCCATTTGTAATTTTTAAACAGACAATAAAGAGATTCTCTCAGATCTCTCCTCTGACTCCGCCCCCTCAGCCTGGCGTTGCACCCGGAGCGCTCCCTAGTGGCGACGGGTCAGGTGGGAAAGGATCCCTACGTGTGTGTGTGGGAATCCTTCAGCGTCCAGACCGTCTCTCTGCTCCGGGACGGACACACACACGGCATCGCCTGCCTCGCGTTCAGCGCGGACGGACAGGTGACACGCACGCACACACACACACACACACACACTCACACGCACACGCACACGCACACACACACACACCTACACACACACACACACACCTACACGCATACACACACACACACCTACACGCACACACACACCTACACACACACACACACACACCTACAAGCACACACACACACCTACACACCTACACACACACACACACACACACACATGCACGCACACACACACACACCTACACGCACACACACACGCACACACACACACACGGCATCGCCTGCCTCGCGTTCAGCGCGGACGGACAGGTGACACGCACGCACACACACACACACACACACACACACTCACACTCACACGCACACGCACACGCACACACACACACACCTACACACACACACACACACCTACACGCATACACACACACACACCTACACGCACACACACACCTACACACACACACACACACACCTACACGCACACACACACACCTACACACCTACACACACACACACACACACACACATGCACGCACACACACACACACCTACACGCACACACACACGCACACACACACACACGGCATCGCCTGCCTCGCGTTCAGCGCGGACGGACAGGTGACACGCACGCACACACACACACACACACACACTCACACGCACACACACACACACACACACCTACACACACACACACACACACCTACACGCATACACACACACCTACACACCTACACACACACACACACACACTCACACGCACACACACACACACACCTACACACGCACACACACACACGACTACAGTGTCTAAATGACTCCAAACCCTGAATATCGTCGTCATCATAACATTTATGGGTCAAATACATTTCAATTATTCTTTTTAGTTGTCTTTTATTATTTAGTTGTCAATTATTATTACTGTATTATAATATTTGTCAAAATAAAGTTTTGAAATCTCTCTCTCTCTCTCTCTCTCTCTCTCTCTCTCTCTCTCTCCCTCTAGCGGTTAGCCTCAGTTGGCCTGGATGCTAAAAACACGTTATGCATCTGGGAGTGGAAAAGAGGGAAGATCCTGGCTACTGCCACCGGACACTCAGACAGGGTGTGTGTGTGTGTGTGTGTGTGTGTGTTACAGTGTGTGTGTGTGTGTGTGTGTGTGTGTTACAGTGTGTGTGTGTGTTCTCATGTCTTCTTTCATCTAGATCTTCGATATCTGTTGGGATCCATTCCAGCAGAACCGTCTGGTGAGCTGTGGAGTAAAACACATCAAGGTAGACAGTAGTACACAGTAGAACACAGGAGTACACAAAAGAACACAGTACAATCCACACACCTTGTTTGCAGCTTCAGCAGGATCTGAAGACGAGCCGTGGCTCGTGTCCCTTCTCTGTTGCCGTAGTTCTGGGCTCTGTGCGGTAACGCCCTCGTCCCAAAGAGGGGCCTTTTCGGGAGGAGGGGCGACCTGCAGACCCTCCTGTGTGTCGCCTCTGCTAAAGAGGACACCACGTACTCCGGGGCGCTCAACGGGGACGTTTATGTCTGGAAGGGACTCAACCTGATTCGGACCGTTCAGGCCGCCCACGGGGTGAGACGCACGCCTGCTGAGGTCACACGGCAGCGGCGCCCCCCGTTGGTTAAAACCTCATTTGTGTCTTCCTGCAGGCCGGCATCTTCAGCATGTTCGCCTGCGATGAGGGATTCGCCACCGGAGGCAGAGACGGCTGCGTCCGACTGTGGGACGGAGACTTCAAAGGCATCGCCAAGATCGACCTGCGAACCGCTGAGCAGGGATACAAAGGTACAGCAGCGGGGTACAACCTCTCTGGCCACGCCCTGTGGAGGCAGTCCAGCCACGCCCTGTAGAGTCAGAGCAGCCACGCCCTGTGGAGGCAGTCCAGCCACGCCCTGTAGAGTCAGGGTAGCCACGCCCTGTGGACTCAGTCCAGCCCCACCCAGTAAACTTGACCTACTGCTGGTTTCTGGTCCGGCTCGTCAGGCAACTCTCCAGATGACGAGTCAGTTTGCTCTCACACTCTTCCTCCTCCTCTTCCTCCATCAGGTCTGTCCGTCCGCAGCGTTTGCTGGCGAGCTGATCGGATCCTGGTCGGAACGCAGGACAGTGAGATCTTTGAGGTGAGGTCAGAGACCCCCGCCGAGACGGGGGGCGTCACTGGACCTCAGGCTTGCCTTGTATTCGAGTCTCAGACTCGCGACTCGTTCCAGGTGATGGTCAGGGACCGGGACAAGCCGCTGCTGATCATGCAGGGACATGGCGAGGGCGAGCTCTGGGCGCTCGACGTTCACCCCAAACAGCCTCTTGCCGTGACGGGCAGTGACGACCGCTCTGTCAGGTCAGTGCAGCGATGCCGGGAGCCGCTCAGGTGGGTCACGGGTCGAGAACCTCAGGTGAGCGTTGAACCCAGACGTGCCGGTCGGTCCGGAGCCTCGTCCTGCTGAAGCGAACCACCTGAGCGAACTGAAGGGTTCTCCGAACGACGGATAGTCGGCGAGCGCTCTGGTTCTGTCTGAAGGTGCGTGACTGTGTGTGCCAGGTTATGGAGTCTGGCGGACCACGCCCTCATCGCCCGCTGCAACATGGAGGAGGCGGTGCGTAGCGTGGCGTTCAGCGTGGACGGGTACCAGCTGGCTCTGGGCATGAAGGACGGATCCTTCACCGTGCTGAGAGTCCGGTAGGGAACCGACGGGGAGGGACGTCCCTGTCTTCCTTCACGTCCCATGAACAGGACGTTTGTCCCCGTCTCAGAGACATGACAGAGGTCGTTCACATCAAAGACAGGAAGGAGGTGATCCACGAGATGAAGTTCTCTCCGGACGGCGCGTACCTCGCCGTCGGCTCCAACGACGGATTGGTCGACATCTACGCCGCCGCCCAGAGATACAAGAAGGTAGGACTCCGGGTTCGAGCCGCACCGTCGCCACCAAGCAGCAATGAACAACGTAAGGAATACAAATCTGGTGGTCCGCTACCTGGGATTCAGTACCGGTACCCGTTTCAGAACCAGCAACCGTTTCAGTATCAGTACCCGTTTTAGTACCAGTACCGGTACCCGTTTCAGTACCAGCAACCATTTCAGTATCAGTACCCGTTTCAGTACCAGTACCGGTACCCGTTTCAGTACCAGCAACCATTTCAGTATCAGTACCCGTTTCAGTACCAGTACCGGTACCCGTTTCAGTACCAGCAACCATTTCAGTATCAGTACCCGTTTCAGTACCAGTACCGGTACCCGTTTCAGTACCAGCAACCATTTCAGTATCAGTACCCGTTTCAGTACCAGTACCGGTACCCGTTTCAGTACCAGCAACCATTTCAGTATCAGTACCCGTTTCAGTACCAGTACCGGTACCCGTTTCAGTACCAGCAACCATTTCAGTATCAGTACCCGTTTCAGTACCGGTACCGGTACCCGTTTCAGAACCAGTACTCGTTTCAGAACCAGTACCCATTTCAGTACCGGTCCCTGTTTCAGAACCAGTCCCCGTTTCAGAACCCATTTCAGAACCAGTACCCGTTTCAGTATCGGTACCCATTTCAGTACCGGTACTCGTTTCAGAACCGGTACCCATTTCAGTACCAGTACTCGTTTCAGAACCAGTACTCGTTTCAGAACCGGTACCCATTTCAGAACCGGTACCCATTTCAGTACCAGTACCTGTTTCAGAACCGGTACCCGATTCAGAACCACTACCCGTTTCAGAACCAGCACCCGTTTCAGTACCGGTACCCGTTTCAGTACCAGTACCTGATTCAGAACCAGTACCCGATTCAGTACCAGTACCCATTTCAGTACCAGTACCCGATTCAGAACCAGTACCCATTTCAGTACCGGTACCCGTTTCAGTAACAGACCAGCGATCCTCAGGTAACCAGACTGGGTTCAGCTCTTTATTCTGCCGGCCTCCTGCAGGTGGGGGAGTGCAGCGCGTCCACCAGTATCATCACGCACATGGACTGGTCTCTGGACGGCACGATGCTGCAGACCAACGATGGCGCTGGGGAACGCCTCTTCTACCGCATGCCCAGTGAGTCTCTGCTGTCAGAGGTTGCCCGGGCAACGACCCGCATCGTGGAGCGCTGCTGAACCGCTTCTAATGCTAAGCTCTTCGCCACGATGATGTGATACGACCGCGTGATGTCACCAAACGGCCCCCGCTGAACCTCGTTTGGTTCCTCCTCTTCCCGCTGCAGTGGGGAAGCCGGTCGTCGCTAACGAAGAGGTCGATGGTCAGGGCTGGGCGTCCTGGAGTGGCGTCCTGGGCCCTGAGGTCAACGGCATCTGGCCTAAATACGCCACCGTAACGCAAGTCAACGCCGTAGACGCTAACCGCGCGGCTTCCGTGCTCGTTACCGGAGACGACCTGGGACTTGTGAAGCTGTACCGCTTCCCCTGCCCGAGGAAAGGTCTCTGTCTGTCTCTCCTGTCTCTGTCTTTCTCTTCTGTCTCTGTCTTTCTCTTCTGTCTCTGTCTTTATCTTCTGTCTCTGTCTTTCTCTTCTGTCTCTGTCTTTATCTTCTGTCTCTGTTATTGTTGTGAAATTGAGGTTGTCTCTCCTAGGAGCCAAATTCAAGAAGTACATTGGACACTCAGCCCATGTGACCAATGTCCGCTGGTCACATGACCTGCAGTGGGCGCTGAGCACAGGTGGCGCTGACCACGCCCTCTTCCAGTGGAGGTTTCTACCAGAGTCTGTTCTGGAAGGCGGACCGGATCCGAACACACAAGGTTGGGGATCCGTGATCTCTTCGTGGCACGGTTCTGTGCTGGGTTCTTGTTGAGGTTCTTGAGGTGGATCTACGTTGGTCATTAAACTCGCCGTTCTGAAGAACGTGTCCGACTCGCTGTCTTCCGTGCAGACGGCCTCGGCGACTCCAACAGCGAGGAGTCGGACAGCGACTCGTCGGACATCCCGGAGCTCGACTCTGACATCGAGCAGGAAGCACAGATCGACTACGACAGACAGGTACAACATGCATGTTAGCTGGGTTGTTTCCATGGCGACGCGCAGTCCTGGAGAAAGACGGCGAACCCTCCGCTGCCCTAGGAACAGCCTCAGATATGAACGTGTGCATTTTGGCGAGGCTCCTCTGAATCCTCGCTGGTATTCCCATCAGTCGCAGCGCTGCAGAGCTCATTGTGGTTACCATGGTGACCCTGCTGAGCAGACGTCCCTGGAACTACCGAGTGCTGGCGCTGATGGAGTTCCAGGTTTAGTCAGTGGTAGATCCTCTGTAGTTTTGGTGTTCCCTTTAGAACCGGGAACTGGATCAGGTTTTACAGGTAACACCTGTCTGTTTTGTTTTAGCTAATACTTAGCATGCTGCTGTGTGTTGAAGTGGTGAAAATGCTAAGCTAACGTTATCCCTGACAGTGAAATAACAGGCTTTGTGTGTGTGTGTGTGTGTGTGTGTGTGCGTGCGTGCGCACGTGGAGGTGTATAAGGAGGATCTGCCACACCTGCAACAGCAGAGCAGAGAGAAGAAACAGCAGGTTGGATGCCTGAAGAGACAGAGAGGACCGGATCAGGGCCTCCGGCTTCAGTTTGTACACGGGTAACACACTGTGTGTGTGTGTGCGTGCGTGTGTGTGTGCGTGCGTGCTTGTGTGCGCGTGTGTCCTACAAACATTCATCTCATTGTTCTTCAGAGGTCAAACCTGCAGCATGGGGTCGCTTCAGTGTCCATGTGGCGCACCATCCTTTTCTAAATGAATTTGTAATGGAGCTGGCTGCTGCAGGAGCCTGGCGCCCTCTGCTGGTCAGCGTCCAGAGGTGCAGCTCTTCGGTACTCGTCTTCCTGAGGAGCACCTTGAGCAGATTTAGCAGATTTTAGAGGATGACGTGATTTTTAGATTTGGTTATCTTTACCTGGCCGCTGGTGGGCGGAGCCTCCACACACGTGTTGTTCTATTATTAGTGGAAGTAATTTGAATCCATTATTCAGCTTGGCTCCAACCAGTCGTAACCGTTAGCCGTAACAGCCGGTCCGCTAAACTTCTCAACATTTTTTATTTTTTTTGTCCAATATGCAGAGACCACGCCCACAGACTTCCAGACCAATCAGCTTCTGGGCTGCGTTCCAGCCACTAAAGATACCCGTTTGCATCAAAATTAAATAAACACAAAGTGATATTTGTGTCTGTGCAGCTACCGCGGTTACGACTGCAGGAACAACCTGCTCTACACCCGGGGGGGGGAGGTGTTGTATCACGTGGCGGCGGTGGGCGTGGTCTACAGCCGGGAGCAGCACAGCCAGCGCTTTTACCTCGGCCACGACGACGACATCCTGAGCCTCAGCATCCACCCGCTGAAGGACTACGCTGCTACGGGACAGGTGCGCGCGCACGCACACGCACACGCACACGCACACACACACACAGTGTGTAAGGTGAGCAGTGCATTGAGCGGTCATGTGATGTGTGCGTCCAGGTGGGGCGGGACCCAGCCGTCCATGTGTGGGACATCCAGACTCTGGAGTGTCTGTCATTGCTTAAAGGCTTCCACCAGAGGGGGGTGTGTGCTCTGGACTTCTCAGGTGTGTTCAGGTGTTTCGTCCTGTTCTGTGGATCTCATCCTCTGACTGGAGGGCGAGGACCTTCTCCAGACCTTGTCCTCTCTGTTCCTGCAGGCGATGGGCGGAGCCTGGTGTCAGTGGGCGTGGATGACGGACATTCAGTCGTAGTTTGGGACTGGAAGAGAGGAGAGAAACTGGCCACTGCGAGGTTTTATACTTTTACTCCTACCTTCCACATCAGAACGACTGTTACTACTACTCTACTAACACTAATACTACTCTACTACTACTACTACTACTCTACTACTACTAATACTACTCTACTACCACTAATACTACTCTACTACTACTACTACTACTCTACTACTACTAATACTACTCTACTACTACTAATACTACTCTACGATTACTACTACTACTCTGCTACTACTACTACTCTACTACTACTACTACTACTCTACGATTACTACTACTACTCTACTACTACTACTACTACTCTACGATTACTACTACTACCCTACTACCACTAATACTACTCTACGATTACTACTACTACTCTACTACCACTAATACTACTCTACTACTACTACTACTACTCTACTACTACTAATACTACTCTACGATTACTACTACTACTCTGCTACTACTACTACTCTACTACTACTACTACTCTACTACCACTACTACACTACTAATACTACTCTACTACTACTACTACTCTACTACTAATACTACTCTACTACTTCTACTCTATGACTACTACTACGACTACTCCACTACTACTACTACTACTACTCTACTGCTACACTACTACTAATACTACTACGGTACTCTACTACGGTACTCTACGACTACTACTTCTGCTACTACTCTACTACTACTACTACTACCTCCGCAGCTAAATACCTCCGCCTCATACTTATAATACTCGAGTATCGTTTGAATGCTCCAGCCGTTAGCCGGCTTGCTTTGCTGTACTTCTCTTTGTTTTCTGGGCAGGGGTCACAAGGACAAGATCTTTGTGGTGAGGTGTCATCCGCTGGTGATGGACAAACTGGTGACTGTGGGAATCAAACATATCCAGTTCTGGCAACATGCAGGTGAACCTTTAGAAGCCTTAGAGCTACAGTAGCATACGTCCACCCAACTGCTGCAGGTACTCTTCATTTGTTTGCTAAATGTGCTCCAGCTAGCTTAGCTTCTACCTGCTATCTCCCTCAGGTGGGGCCCGTTTTAACTATAAGTCAGTCAAAGCTGATCTGGCAGAGCTAAAGGCTAACTTATAATAGTTTTGGACGACGCCTCCAGTCTCTCACCAAACCTATGCTAACATGTACCTCCCTGTTTCAATCTCCCAAAGCGAGCAGCAGCCACTAGCATCTCGCTGCGGTAGCCATCTTGTTTTTAGTGTCCTTCCCTATCTGTCCTCCAGGTGGCAGTCTGACTTTCAGGCGTGGTGTGTTCAGGAGCATCAGCCGGCCGGAGACCATGATGTCGGTGTGCTACA
>NC_090903.1:15270912-15320912 GCF_040956055.1 Brachionichthys hirsutus | reverse complement strand
CCGGTTCTGAACCGTCTGCTTTACTGCAGCAACATCCCGGCTTTCGTCATGCAGCTGGACTTCTCTGCTGACAGCTGTTACATACAGGTAACCCCCCCCCCCACCCCCCCAGGGGTCCCCCCCCAGAGGACCAGGATCCAGTCTGTTGGGATGGGCGGAGTCATGCCATCATCTTCAACACGGTTATCCTCTGAGGCCGTGTGCGTGTGTGTGTGTGTGTGTGTGTGTGTGTGGACAGGTATCCACTGGCGCCTACAAGCGGCAGGTGTTCGAGGTTCCTTCAGGAAAGTTGATGGTCGACCAGACTGTCATCGATAGAATCACCTGGGCCACCTGGACCAGGTAACGCACACACACACACACACACACACACAATCGCATTCATATTTAAACACTTCCTGTCTCCCTCAGCATCCTGGGAGATGAAGTTTTGGGGATTTGGCCACGAAACGCAGACAGAGCTGAAGTCCACTGTGCGTGCGTTTCCCACGCCGGCCTGAACGTCGTCACCGGCGACGACTTCGGATTGGTCAAGCTGTTCGACTTCCCCTGCGCAGAGAAGTTTGTGAGTCGTTTTTCATTGGGCGGCGACTGTTAGCCGCCGCCCTCCGCGGCAGGAGGAGGAGTCTGAGCAAGAAAACGAGTTCTGTTATACATTATTAGAATTTTGTCTTCTAAACGCTGACACGAGCCGAGGAAGACGAGGAGCAGCCAGAGACGATGAAGGTGCTTCTCTGCCCGCAGGCCAAACACAAGCGCTACCTCGGCCACTCGGCTCACGTGACCAACATCCGCTTCTCCCACCAAGACCAGCAGGTGATCAGCACAGGTGGGGACGACTGCAGGTGAGCCGATCACCGATCAATGAATGAAAGTGCAACACAAATGCATCCTGTAAATGTAAACATAGCTGGCATCATGCGGCTAGTTAGCGTAGCATCAGACCGTCACCGCCTGTTTGTTTGTTTGCAGCGTGTTTGTGTGGAGATGCCTGTAGACAACTCAACAGCACAGCGGGATTCGAACCGCCAACCTCAAGGACTTCACACCTGTTCAGGGGGAAAGAAGACTCATGTTTGGATTCCGGTCTGGTTGAGGGGGAGGAAGAGCCGCTTCACACCTGACCAATGAGAAAGACGACCCACCAGGAGACTAGTTAAAAACACCTGAAGAAGACACTTGTTTAAAACTGACTTCATAAAACACATGGAGACTAGTTTAAAACACACAAAGAAGAAGAGACTAGTTTAAAACACCTGTAAAGTCTAGTTTAAAACACATGAAGAAGAGACTAGTTTAAAACCTGTAAAGTCTAGTTTAAAACACACGAAGAAGAAGAGACTAGTTTAAAACACCTGTAAAGTCTAGTTTAAAACACACAAAGAAGAAGAGACTAGTTTAAAACACCTGTAAAGTCTAGTTTAAAACACACAAAGAAGAAGAGACTAGTTTAAAACACCTGTAAAGTCTAGTTTAAAACACATGAAGAAGAGACTAGTTTAAAACCTGTAAAGTCTAGTTTAAAACACACAAAGAAGAAGAGACTAGTTTAAAACACCTGTAAAGTCTAGTTTATAACACACAAAGAAGAAGAGACTAGTTTAAAACACCTGTAAAGTCTAGTTTAAAACACACAAAGAAGAAGAGACTAGTTTAAAACACCTGAAGAAGAGACTAGTTAAACGTGTTGTTGCTTAACTAACTGTTTAACCCTGTTTCGTCACGCGTTTTGTTTTTCCAATTCCTTCAAACCTGCCCAGACTTTCATGCTGCGTTCAAGCACCATCGGAAAAAACGCCTCCAGTTTGTTTTCAGAGTGGGACGTGACCGTTTAAACGGGAACGCCGGTCCAGGACGGATCGGATCGCCGACGGAAACGTTTTCCTGACTCGTGATTGGAGTGCACGTTTCCTCTCACACTTCAGTGCCTTTCGGATCCTTTTTGTGGGACATTATTTCCGCGTTTCTTCTTCTGTGCTTTGTCTGGTGCTACACTGAATGTTCAAACCTTTATTCATTAGTGGACGTGAAGAAGAAGTTGCTGCATGAAGCAACCGGAGCGGCGTGGTCGTTTGGAACGCTGCACCCAGATCAGATTTATCCCGTGGATGTCGCTGTTTGTGTCAGGCTGTATAAATGGATAGAAACGATGCTCGGATGCATGACTTTATTTTTAAATCAGATGTTTTACGTCGTGACTATCGTTGATTTTTATAATTACGTGATTGTGATTGAGTACAAACAAATTAAATGAGAAAGTTTTCTTCTGTCCTTCTTCTGAACACTTTTTCTGACAAACCTTCATAAAAGACCAACGAAGAAGAACAACAACGTCTCCAAGGGCGACGACACTTTATATAATCTCTGTTGATAAGTTCTTCCGGTTTAAAACCTCTAACCCGGATGTCTTCTTCTTCTTTGTCGCCCCTGCAGACGTTGACATGTTTTGCTAGCGCTATGGACACACTGCCTCCCAGTGACGTCAGGCGGTACTGCAGCTTCATCCACCTCCGTCTGGATGGAAGGAAACCGAGTTCCGGTGGAGGTTCTGTCTGTGTTTAGGTAAACAAGTTTATTTGTAAATTGAAGTATTGACAATATACAAATATTTCGAGATCTGTGAGCCTCAAAGGTTTTAAGATTAAAGAGCGAACTCGATAGAAACAGAGAACGTCCAATTCTCCTGAGACCTCAGAAGAAAATCACGTCCGTGACATCATCAGTTTAGTTAATGATGTCATCGAGTTCATGACGTGCTGATTGAGCCCGTAGCTCTGAGCCAATCATGTCTTGACTTCATTCTTTGGGACCAGGAAGAGTTTTTATGATGAACTGCTGCAAACTGAAGAAGTGCTAATGCTAGCTGTAGTACTAGCTGCAGATATGCTAATATTAGCAGCAACCGCTACTCGCCTTTTTAGAGTTTGAACAGGTGTTTCCTCAGGTAAGACATGCTAATGTTAGCGACAGTACTGGACCCCCCCCCCCCACACACACACACACACACACACACACACCTTCATTTGAACCATATCTGTCCACACTTCTCTCTTACAACATTTCGGCGTCACCCCTCCTCCGCCTCCTGAAACAATCCTCGGAAATGATTCCCCCCCCCACAGTGGAAAAGCCCCCGACTCTCAGCCCGGACAGGAAGCGCCTCTCTCCTCTCCTTCAGTTCTCAGAACAGCGTGTTAAAGAAAACGTGACGCGGCTTCCTGAGGTAGTGCATGTTGGCTGGCACGTGACCGGCGGGGGTGTGTGTGTGTGTGTGTGTGTGTGTGTGTGTGGGGGAGGGATGGGGGGGGGGGGGGGTTGAGTGAACTCATGAAGCCTAAATCCTTAAAAAGGACATCATCGCTCTCTATGAATCAGTCTTGTGCGGGACACACACACAACGCACCGCAGTCGATGTGAGCGCCTCCTGCATGTCGTCTCAACAAAAAGGGATGTCATTCTCCACCTGTGGACCCCCACCTGGGGACCCCCACCTGGGGACCCCCACCTGTGGAGCCCACACCTGTGGACCCCCACCTGGGGACCCCCACCTGTGGAGCCCCCACCTGTGGACATCAAGTCAGATCAGGTGGACAAACGTGTGTGATGGTTCAGCCTCCCCGGGGGGGGGTCCACATGGTTATTGATCCATCAGCTGGAGGTAAACGTGTGGGTGGAGTTTCCTCTCTGAGGAAACAGGAGGCGTGGTCTCCTCCTCCCACCTCCCACCTCCCCCCTCTCTCTCTCTCTCTCTCTCTCTCTCCAGCTGTTTAAAAGCAGCTGGTGGTCGTACGAGCTTCCACTCTGATGTGGACCATGGCAGCACTGGGAGGACTGGTTCTGGTTCTGGTTCTGGTTCTGGGCCTGCTGGTCAGCGCTCACTGCGAGGTGCGACCCCGGGACCCTGAGGTGGAGCAGGAGGAGGTCGGGCTGGGAGGAGGAGGAGGAGGAGCAGCGTTCCCTCCTCACCTCCAGAGGCTTCCCCCCGGAGCAACAGAACCCCCCCCGCTGGGAGGGAGAGGGTCCGAGCCAACCCGGACCGGGTGAGTCCAGGAGGATCTCTCTGAAACTGATCGATTAGGAATCAATAGTATCAATAAACCGACCCGTTTGAGCTCTTATGTCGCCGCAGACTGTCGACCTCTTTCCGCTACTTCCTGGTGATTGATCAGTTGATCTGGCTGGAAGCCCCGCCCGCTTTAGTGATGTCGTTCTGTCGCTGCGGGTTCCGCCGCTTTTGTTTTAGCCTCAGTGTTCTCTCAGTAGGATGAGAGCTGATTGGTCAGGGTGGATGGGGGCGGGGTATATGTGCTTCAGAGGTCAAAGGTCAACAGGCACTGATGAAGTGAAGGTGAAAATAGATTTGTTGCGTGCCTGAATCGCTGCTGGATTCGAAAGGTGTGAAAAACAAACGCTCCCTCTGAAGCTCAGTGGAAAGAGATCAAAGAGATCTGCAGATAACGTGACCCTGAAGGCATCGTCTGCTCAGTCAGCCGTTATCAGGAGACGAGGGTGAAAGCAACGACGGGCCCTGAACTAACCACAGAACCTGGGCTGTCCTGTTGCAGAACCCTTTATTTCAGTGGTCTGTTGTCTCTAGCGCCCCCCTCAGGGCTTCCTGGCATGTTGGATGTGGAGCGGATCTCGTGGACCGTCGTCTCTGTGGCGGTTTTCCGGATCTGGAGCCTCCTGGTTCAAAACGACGCCAACGGCTGGATGTTTATGTTGGAGGAGGAAACCGTTGTGGGAAATGTCGGCTCCTCCTTCCAGCTCCCTTTTCTCAGGACGCTCCGTCTCTAAATTTGACCTGATGACGTCATCGCTAACGGATGAACTGCAGATTCTGGTCTCAAACTGGGACCAGTACGTTTTAAGGTTCTGGCATTAAGCTGCTTGAAGGGAGACTTATGCCCCGAGTCCAGACTGACAGGACAGATTAACCTGACGAGGAAGATTAAAGACGTGTCCTCTGATGTGGTTCCAGCAAATATCCAGAGCCCGGCTGTGCGTGAAGCTTCTGTAGCCTGGAACCAGTACGCCTGTACGGTAAACTGGTTTCAAACTGACAGCTGTCAGGTCAGGAGGAAGAGGAGGGACGAGGCAGATCACGGTTCTGCTGGTTCTGTCCGCGGTGAAACCAGTGAGCTACTGGTCGGGGTGGTTTCCTACGAGGCTGGGGGTTGTTTACTCGCCACAGCTGATCATAAATCAGAGAAAACGTCGCCTCACGGGACTGTGTGTGCAGAGACAGGAAGCAGCGAGACAAGACACGCCCACGGCAAGGGGGCGGGGCTCGCGGCCTCCTCAGGTGATGTCAGGTGTGGCTGAAGCCGGACTCTTAAAGGTGGTCCTGTAGCCCGTTACACAAGGACAGAAGAGGGAGGACACCTGATAGCGGGTTGAACTTCTGTGGTTGAACTTCTGATCCGGTCCAGCAGGAAGTAAGACCGTGTGTGCGTGTGTGTGTGTGTGTGTGTGTGTGTGCGTGCGTGTGCAGAAACTGGTGTGCGTTTGTGCAGAAGCGTGTGGTTACCATGGCGGTGGCGTGTGGAACAGAGAAGTACACCATCAAGTCCCAGAGTCCGTGTCCGAGTGGGTCGCTCGACTGTCAGCTGGTCATGTGAGTGGAGAGGTGCACACACACACACACACACACACATCCCATAATGAGAGCGCACCAGCAGCTCCATGGCAACATGCCGACGACGCCCTTTTTTAACTGTCGCCTCCTGCACAGTCAGGAATACACTTCCTGTGTAGGGAAACCGGGAAATATCCCGGATCCTGGATCTGAGCCCGTGTGTGTGTGCGTGTGTGTGTGTGTGTGTGTGTGTGTGTGTGTGCGTGTGTGCGTGCGTGCGTGCGTGCGTGCGTGCGTGCGTGCGTGCGTGCGTGCGTGTGTGTGTGTGTGTGTGTGTGTGTGTGCGCGTGCAGGTACAAGCTGTCCCTGCGGCCGGTCTACAGACAGAAGCAGCAGATCTTCAGCGCTCTGCTGTGGCGCTGCTGTCCGGGACACGGAGGAGAAAACTGCCAGGACACAGGTGGGCTGAGTGACTGTCGCCATGGCAACAAGCCCGCCTCGACCCGACACACAGACGTAGGTGATGAAAGGATAAACTTTAGTCCTTTAGAGATGTGTGTGTGTCTGTTCACAGTCGCTGAGGATCCTGGAAGCTCCGCTCTGATTGGAGGATCTGAGATGAGGACACAGCTCCATGCTCCAGGTGTGGCCACGCCCACAGGTGTAGCGGGGTTCAGGTTTAATCACCCCCCCAGCCTCCAGGACACTCTCTTAACAAAGTGAGGAGTCTGTGGCGTCCAGAGCGGCGCTCCGCTACGATGGCGAGGGTCAGGAGGAGGCCCAACCCCCCCCGGGGGTGGGGGTGAGTCACTTCCGTCCATGTTTGTGGAAAGAACAACTGGACCTTTGACCTGCAGAGGCAAAGAGGAAGTGACTCCCACCCCGGCTGCAACCAAACCCACTTCCTGTGAGCGACGGAAAAGCAGGCCGGCAGAAATGGGCGGGGCACAATAACAGGAACACATTAAAATGAGTCCCAAGATCCAGACTGATCCTGGATCAGGTCCAGGGGTCCGGGGGTCAGATGTTCTCATGTGTCAGGGTTTGAGCACAGAGCAGGTGAGACCGAGGATTTCCACCATTTCAGGGGTCCAGAACCACCAAGTGGACCCGAACAGCGAACAGAGCGACCACCTGTCCGTCAGCGACCAGGACCTCGCCGGTTACCGGGACAACCAGCACAACAGCACCCGTAATCAGGCCCACGGACGGCAGGAGCCACGCCTCCCAGGTGAGCTTTGGCGGTTCTCTGGGCGCGGCCCTGCGCTGGACACGCCCTCCTTCCTGCTCGCCTCCTTCCTGGTAAATCTTTTTCTGATTACATTTCTTTAATCAGTTGCCGATGAGCTCGAGGCCCCCGCCGCCCTCCCCCTCCCCCACATGATGGCGCTGTTACTGTCCCAGCTGCAGCCTGTCCTGGAGGGCTTCAACCGCTCGCTGGAGCACCTGACCCGCCAGGTAGGCAGCCTGTCCCACGACGTGTCCCACCTGAAGGGCCTCCAGCAGGCAGAGCCCCCCCACGCCTCTGAGCCGGGCGCCGAGGCGGCCCGGCGCCTGGAAGTGAAGCTGAACGAGGCGTTGGGGGACATCAGGGAGGTCCGCAGGCTGATGGACACCCAGAGGACAGACATGGAGGCCAGACTGCACTCCCAGCATGCAATGCTGCACCACAACCTCACCAGCGCCACGGCGGACGTCGACGTGAAGCTGAAGCGCCACCAGAAGCTGCTGCAGGTCAGTGGGCGGATCGACCCCCCCCCCCATCAAAAACACGGTTCTCCAGTGTGAGCCGGAGTCTCTGATCCCAGGTCAGCCTGCTGGGCCGGGAGCCGGGCGCCGAAGCTCCGGCCCCTCCCCCGAGGCAGCCGCGGGTCCCAGACAGGTCGGCGCTCTGGGAGGCCGTCGAACGGCTGGACAACATGGTGGTCAACAACACGGTGAAAGTGGGTCAGCCCGCACGAGACCGGCGCCGGATGAACCCGGTTCGCTTCTGCTTACCGGAGCTTCACGTTGCCTTCAGGTCGGGGGGCTGATGGAGGACACGGAGGGGACAGCGGGGGACGTCCAGCAGCTGAGACAGAAGGTCAAGGAGCTGGAGACGCAGGTCAACCAGACGGCCCGGACCAGCCGGATCCTGTTCATGGAGACGGGGCTGGAGGTGGAGGCGTCGAGGGAGGCGGTGCTCCGGCGGGTGGGGGAGCTGGGGGGGAACCTGAGCCAGCAGCTGCAGGAGATGGACGTGGACGTGGACTACCTGTACGCCGTCCTCTACAAGCAGAACGCCTCCGCGGGCTGCGGCTGCGCGGGGCTGGAGGCCGCCGTGGCTCGCCTCCAGGGGGGCGTGGCCAACGTGACAGAGCTGGCCAATGAGAACCGGTTATCCCTGGAGGAGGCGGGGCCGTGGGGCGTGGCCGGCGAATGGGAGCCGGCGGTGGACGTGCTCCAACGGGGCCTCCAGGAGGTACGAAGAGTAAAGCGTGCAAAGAAAAGACGGCGAGCCGTTCCGTTCAAACGTTCCTCGCTTTGTCACGCAGGTGACGGAGTCTCTGGCGTCGGAGCGGGCCAGAACCGGGACGCTGGACCGCGACCTGAGCCGGCTGAGGACGGGTCTGGCTGACGCTTCCGGCCTGAAGGAGGCGAACAGGAAGCTGGAGGAGGACATGCAGCGCCTGTCCGGCTCCTTCAACTCGCTGCTGAAGGACGCCATCCGACACAGCGACGTTCTGGAGCTGCTCCTCGGCGAGGAGGTGCTGGAGTTCCTCGAGTGGCCGGTCCAGGACCAGGAGGCCCACTCCATCCCAGCGCTGAAGGAGCAGCTGGAGCTCCTGCAGGAGCACGGCCAGAGAATGCCATCGGTGATGAGCAACAGTCCAGGTATGAGGAGGAGGAGGAGGAAGAGGAGCCTCCGATCTGAGCTCTGGGATTGGTCGGTTTCATTCACCAATCAGCGGTTTGATTGGTCCGGCAGAGAGGAGACACGGTGACCACGGTGACCACGGTGGTGGAGAGGAGGTACCGCCTGCCGACCAGCCCGCCTCCTCCCCCCACCTCCTCGCTGACGACTGGCCCCCCGGCAGCGCGAGGAGGAGGAGCGCTAAAGGAGTTCCGGTGAGGGAGCGTCAGCTGCTCCGCCCACAGGGGAGGCACACGGGGCCCGGGGGGGACGGAAGTGATTTGTGGAACCTGGAGAAAAGGGTAGAACAGTTGGGTCTCAAGGTTCTCCGGCTGCAGGAGAAACACTCCAACACTTCTGAGACAGAGGCGCCACCCGGAGGTCGGGAGGCCAAACTGCAGGCGGAGGTGACATGGCTGAAGAGAGGGCTGGAGGAACATCTGAGGGTGTTCAAGAACGTCTTCAGTAACGCTGATGTTCTGGCAGGATCCGACGCTACACTGGAGCTCGACAAACTGTGGCAGCTGGTGAAGAACAAGGATGGCAGGAAAGAGAAGAGGCGAGGAGGAGGAGGAGTAGGAGGAGGAGGAGGAGGGGGAGGTGGGACGGGAAGAGGAAGAGGAAGGAGTCATCGAAACAGGAGGGGTTCATCAGGTGAGCTTTAAACCAGAACCTCAGAGGACACGAGGTCCTGCTCAGGTGTCCCCGTCTGGTGTTTGACCCTCTCGTTCTCTACAGGTGTTCCTCCTCTCCTGACCGGCCAATCAGAAGCCCCCCTGCTGTTTGCGGCCCGATCCCCTCTGACGGTCTCAGACGGGGCGATCCGGTTCGCAGCATCCACGCAAGCGGGTCGGTTTTACTCCGACACCGGCACCTTCAGAGCGCCGGCCAACGGGATCTACCTGTTTGTGGTCACCTTGGACCTGGAGCCAGGTCCCGCTCACCTGCTCCTCAGGAGGGGGTCCGGCGGGGCGTCGGCGTCTGTAAGGGAACAGGAGGGGGCGGCGGAGGGGGGGCCGGTGACTGGAACGAGTCTCCTGCAGCTGAGAGAGGGGGAGGGCGTGAGCCTCGAACTCAAGGGGGGGGTAAGGGCGGAGTCAGAGGACAACCTGTTCGTCGTGCTGCTGCTCCACCAGACCACCTGAGGGCGCTCTGGACCAACCAGAGGCTCCGGGAGGGGCGGAGCCAAAGACAGCGGCGAGTTTGTTTGACGTAACGTTTGCTTTGTTCCAGAGCACCTTTCAGAATCTGAGGTGCGACCCGGAGGAACCGCTGGAGTCCAGCTTCCAGTCTGAGCTCACATTGGAAGCATCCAGAGACCAACTCTATTCAAACCCTCGCTGTAGCCGCTAACCTAGCTTTGAGACGCCGGCTAGCTTCCCTGCTAAAGAAGCTAGCCGGTGAGCTCCACAAAAGTTTGGAGGATTCAGAAACGGAGACTTTTCAATTGATGTAACGAGTAAACAAAGGAACAATTTTCCATTTTGAGTTTCTGCCAGAACAAAGTCGATGTCAGAATGTCGTTAGCTTAGCGCAAAGGCAAGAAACGGCAAGTTTATTTTGGGTTGAACAATAATTTAAGGTTTGAGAGCTGAGATGTTTTTTTCTTAAGTTAGCCATTTTCACCTTCCACTATTTATGCTAAGCTATGCAAACCACCTCCATGCCTCCACAAAGTGTGTTTATACATAAATAACTTGATAAAAATGATTTTATGGTCAGCTGCTTTCTAGTCTCATTACTATTATTAGCCATGAACTAACCTATTAAGTACTACTAACCAATGCTAACTTGATCAGATGAAGCTAACTGTTCCTAGCTGACATGTGAAAGCAGAAACGGAACAGAACTGCTAACGTTAGCGTACAGCTGGGATCAGATCATCATAGCCTTCTGTAGGGAAAAGATAATGACATTTAGTTAGCTTGTTAGCGCTTGCTAATACCAGTAAGTAAAAATATCTGAACTTTTCGGTGTTTGAATGGCATCTAAAAAAGGAGCTTTGACACACTTTTCTTTAAACTTTTTAATCATCTCTATTAAAGTCTACAGTATAGAAAAATAAGCATTAAAAATATTCCCAAAAAATTCAACAATGAAATCTGGCAAAGCAAAAAAGCCAAAAACAACATTGACAAGATGAAAAAAATAACTTCTGTTCATGTGAACTCAGGTCTGAAAACAGGTTAATGTAACATTCTGAAACCTCATCAATAAGCATGATATGATCACTGAAGATGCCGATCAATAGCATATAGATCCATATCAGACTGGGGTTTCCTCGATAATCTGTGGAACCGTCTGAGCGTAAAATGTATCGAGAAACTTCGCCTGAATGATGTCATAAAAAAATTAGAAGAAGAAACGGTGACATCACGCCGCGCTAATATATCTGCGTAAATAGTTTAGTAAATAACACCCAAGTCTGAAGGCTAGAACACGGGAAACGTCATGCTAAATATTAGCTCTTAAAGCTTCACTTCCGCTACGCTGAAAAGACAGAAATTAGCCTGAAGGAGACGAAGCATCCCAAACGAGACAACTAGCTAGCTTTAGAAAATTAGATCATGTCTACAGATTATATTCAGGTTAGAGTCATCTAAGCACAATTGTGACAAGCTACAAAAATAAATAGAGGAATATTTATCTCCTAAGGCTGATCAGATGTGATCGATCATCAACGTGTTCGTTGCTGCTTCTTCTCCACCTGCGAATCAGTGACAGAACACAAGGTTTTTATGCTGTATAAAACCCTCCATAACAGCAGGTGGCGCTGGTTGAAAAAGGGAACTGATGTTTGTTATTTCTGTGCAGCAAGAAAGGTGGGAAAATGTCACGCGGCACAAACATTAGCTGTTACAGCTACTGTTAGCTAGAAACACGTCCAACCATTATAGCACGAGCTAACATTAGCTTACAGCTACTGTTAGCTATTAACGTCTGTAACCATTATAGCATGAGCTAACATTAGCTATTACAGTGTAAACATAGCAGCTAACAACAATCAATATTGTGCGCTAACGTTATCCAACACCATATTGAACAGGTCAGCAGACTCTTCGACTCGAACACGCGATTATATTGATTAACACTGATTTTGTTCAGTATTGATTCATGCCAGACAACCAGAAATATTGATAATAACCAATATATAATATCATAGATTAATTCTATTTGCTCCAAAGTCAAAATAAGATCTGAGGCCATATGGAGAAGACGAATACGAGACGTTTCTGAGCCGTTTCCACTGATTATTGATTCAGTGTTCGATGTCGTCAGACAGGCCCATCTGGTCGGACTCTGGACAAACATGGAGGCGTGTCAAATAGAAACGGTCTTCCTTCTTCCACTGAACAGAAATCCATTTTACAGATTTAAACACGCCTCCTTTCAGAGCAACAGTACCGCTACTGATTGGTGAAGTTAGCTAGCTAGCATGCTATTCCCCAGTCGTATAATGCAGCTTTCAATGATGCTAACCTATTAGCACGTCAGGGGGACGGCTCACAGGCCTCGGCCCCGATCAGCAAGCCGGGCGGAAGCGAGCCACATATGCCCCACAGGAGGGGCAGTAGGAGCGTGACGGCTCAACGGGAACCTGCTGACACAGCAAGCAGAGCTGCAGGTCCCGGCGGGGCGGGGCTTGGGGCGGGGCTTGGGGAGGCTGGTGGGAGCTGGACCGCCGGAGGGGCGGGTGGGGCTGAACGCTTCGGGACTGCCAAGAGGAGCTGGGATGGACAGTCCTGAAGTCGGGGTCACATCGCCAGTCACTGTCAGGGGGCACATCCAGGCGGAGCGGGTGGGAGGGGCCTACCCCCGGCACAGAGAGGAGGCGGGGCGCGTACGGGGTCGACCCGTTGACTCTACCGGGCTGCGATGGTTGGCGGTGGTGGGCGTTACCAGTGGCAGAGCTGTGGGGGCGGGACAGAGTGGCGTACGATCTCTGCGGTCCTTGTTGGGGGGCGGGACCCGGGGTGGCTCTGGGCCTGGGGAGGGAGGCAGTGGAGGAGGGAGGCGGGGCTCGACGAGGAGCGCGGGGCAGAGTGTAGTAACTCAGCGGGACGCCGTGGAGACCTTGACCCGACAGAGTCTGATGCCTGTCAGACGCAACCAGGAACTGTGGTGCGACACCAGGTCCAGGTCCAGGTCCAGGTCCTGAGGAGGAGGAGGAGGAGGAGAGGAAGAAGAAGGGGGCACAAACCTTTAAACAACACCGGGACCGGGCACAAGTAAAGTCACATGACCCGTGAAACATGTGGCCCAGGACCAGCAGCCAGTTCCAGTAACCCTCCCGGTTAAGGGGGTCCATCTATGTGGTTCTGCTCCAGCCCCCCTCCAGCATGAAGGTTCTACGGTAATACGCACCACCATTACCGGGAACCGGCGCGCCGGTCGCAGAGGCCGACTTTGATCAGCAGGTGGTGCTGGTGCCACGCCCTCACCATCCGTAGCGATAGAGTTAAACGTTCTGGATCCAAACCGATATTTATGATCACTTATTCTGATCAGATTGATGTGATCATTAGCTGGCCCGATGACATCAGTTTAAGGAATGTGTTGTGATTGGCTGATTTATGTTGAACCACACCCACCAAGCCAGCGATTAAAGACAGAGACGCAGTTTGTAGGCGTTGACTGAAACAAAAACCATAAGACGAGAGGCGTGACTGTGGAGGGGGCGGGGTTACCTGAGTGGCCCCCAGAGGAGGGGCCTGAGCTCCTGGGCCCCGATGTCTGCAAGTGAGTATGCGGTGAAGGAGGTGCAGGAGCTGAGGGGTCGCGGGTTCGGGGGCGGTAAGAGTGATCTGCAGTGATGGAGGTGGAAGGGAGGTGCAGAGAGGAGGCGCTGGGGCGACGGGGGAGGGACGAGTGAAGGTTGGAGCGTCTGATTGGGGGTCTCGATGGAGAGGCGTCCTTCAGGAGAAGACAAGAGGACATGAGGAATCAAAAAAAAGGAGGGCGAGAAGGTGAGAAAAATAAATGAACGACAAATCGCACGGCGTAAAGGTGATCCCAACAGGTACGGGATGAAAGCGGGTCCTGAACGCATCACGACACGTTCACTGACCTTCCTCAGAAGCTTCCTGTTAGCCCCTGAAGCTAACGCTAGCTGCAGCTACCAAACCGTGGCCCACTCTGCTCTTCTCGAGCTTGTGCAACTTACGCAGTTGTGGGAGGGGGTGTGGTTTTGGGGTCGCGACCCAATGACGGTTCCACTCAGGCTACGGGCGATGCGTCGCAGGTTTTCTGCGCTGTAGTTCTCATCTTCACCCGAAGGCGGCTGCACAGACGGGACATGAAATGGTTTAATACAGACCAATGGACCGTCAGGCTTTTTAAACTCCTCCTCTTTTTATGCACAAATTATTAAACGACCACAAAAGCCTCAAAGTGCAAAGGAGGCCTCGTGAGGCGTGCGGAACAACGTCGTACCTTCGGAAGAGGCGTGGCCGGCGTTCTGTAGGCGTACCTCTCGAGTTCAGCCGTCGGTGTTCTGGACCGCCCACTTCCTGACGGCGCTCTCCTCACACCTGCAAACATTATCAGGTGGTTGTTGGTTCAGGTTATTAGAGAAACAACCTGGGCCAACATCAGTAGCGGCGCCGCTAACGCTACGCCCTCGATGGCGAGACAGAAATCAGAAGGGAAACTGATTTATTCCTGTTTTTTTAATAATGCAGGAAAGTCTTTGGGCCTAAATGAAGCTACGCTATCGCTAGCAGAAGCCCCGCGCGTGTTTCTTAGCTCCGCGGTTCCTACCTGGCTTGCTAGCGGCGGGTTGCGGACCGTCGCCATGGAGACCGGAGTGCTTGCTGGGAGCCAGCAGGCTGTCCTGGTACAGACGGTCCAGCTCTGACAGCTCCTCATCAGGCGTCGCTGCTGCCGCTCCTTCTGTTGCATTCTGGGAGCCGTAGTATCTGTTGACGTTCTCCGCCCAGCGCTCCACGGGCAGGACGGTTCTGTAGTCTTGGACGGGGGGAGGGGACGTCCAGCTCGTGGGAGGATGGGGGGAGGCGGAGCTGGCTGGCGGGTCAGCGGGACAGTCATCAGGCAGGTCTAGCGTCTTGATTGGGTGGGTAAAAGGGGGCGTGGCTCGTCTGCAGGTTGGCGGAAGAATAGGGGGTGTGGTCTGTGTGTGTCTGGTGTTGTATTGCTCCTCCTCCATCACAGTACCCTTGTTGTCTGGGCCAATAGGCGATGGGGTCTGGGACTCTGGCCTAGGTGGGGGTGGGGCTTGCTCCGGGATGGAGTCAGGGGGCGGGCCCCTGCTCCTGCTGTCCTCCCTGGGTGAACCTGCAGATGTTGTTTTGGAAGGGATGGGCTTAGCAACACAGGGAGGCGGGGAATGCTGGTCCTCACTGGCAGCTGATTGGTTGGTCTGTTTCTCCTCTGCTAGAAGTATTCGGAGCGAGAGAGGCTTTTCACTGAGGAGAGAGAGAGGGGTGGGGGGGGGGTGGGGGCAGAGAGGTGGCTTAGGGGGTGTGGCATGTAACATCTATGACGGACCTGTCAGCTGACTGCAGAGAACCAATCACAGAGCCTTGTGATGACATCTTTTACACCTGGAGGGGCCCAGTGGGCGTGTGCCAAGTGGGCGTGTGCGATCATCACTGACATCATCAGCCAACTAAACCAACCCGGCCCCGCCATCCAGACGCCGATCAGAACGTTGAACGCCTGAACTGGTTACCGTTAGAAACAGGTCGACAACAAACTGGTGCCACAGACGCTGAATAAAACGCTGGAGATCTACAGTTTGAGAAACCGAAAGAACTCCGATAATTTATCGAACAGAAACGAAGGCCACGCGCGTCTCACACGGAACGACAGAAAGACGTGGTCCGTCCCGGAACTGAGACCAGAGAACCTTCGACTCTGAACCGCCGCGCTGCATAATGTCTAAAAACCACCCAGCAGGCGTCGGACGGACCCGGAGGAGCCCACTAATGATCGGATAACCAGGACGGATGTTCTTACCAGGTATTAGAAACGTGTATTTAGACAAATATATGAAGCTTTGACGAGTTTACAAACATGCCATGCTAACGGCACGCTAACATGTACATGCTAATCCTACATTCCCTCCGATTGGCCGAGACTACAGGCGGTACCTGGGCTGGTCCTGAAGCTGCCGCCCCTCCTCCTTGTGCTGCTGCTGCATGCGCTGCTGCAGGCTGCGGGCTCTTCTCATGCAGCGCTGCAGCCGACTGTGACTACTAGCTCCGCCCTCAGCCGCCAGCAGCTGCAGTTTGGCTGCAGGCGGGTCGCCAACAGAAAATACAGAAAAGAACGGAAAGAACAAAAGAAGAAAAATGAACGAAAGGAAAAGGTGCAGAAAATAACTCATGAAGGAATCTTAAAATAAAAAAATAAAAGCAAAAGAGAAAATCAAACATCCGACTGAGGTGACGTCATGTGACGGCGCTAAAAGATCAATAGCTCAGGTCTGGTTCCGAATGATGAAATAAAGAAAACGTTACCGGATGGGATGGAAAAAAAAACAAGAACCAAAATATCGACTCTGAAGCTTCTTCAGGATTTATTCCCACGAGAAATAACCAGCCTGAACTCTGACCTGAGATCAGCCAGCGTGTGACGACAGACCACAAACCGAAGTCCAGACGCGGATTCGTTGGTGCTCTAGCCCCTCCCCCCCCCCCCCCCCCCCGCCCGAACAGACTGGGTGCTCGACGTTCCGGACGACAGCGTCACGCTCTCAAAACCACAACGTTCTGTTCGCACAACTCCGCCCACGGCCGGACCGCCACCTGCAGAGTGTGTGTGAATGTGTGTGTGTGTGGAGTGAGTGGGCGGAGCTTACAGACAGCTTCGTTGACTGCAGACAGCGCGGCGGTGACCTCGCCCGGCTGCTCCAGACGCACAGAGTGGTCCAGCAGAAGCTCCGCCTCCGACACGCACCGCTCAAAGGTGTCACCTTTACCTGCAAGAATACACACCCAAACACATGAGTGTGTGTGTGTGCGTGTGATAGTGTGTGTGTGTGTGTGTGCGTGCACCTTGCATCTGCAGCTGGTCCAGGTCCAGGTACTTGCTGGGACGAGGGTTGAAACCGAGCGCTGCCTCCTCCTCTTTCTCCTGTCGTCGCTGCTGCTCCTCCTCCCTCACTCTCTTCTGCACCTCCTCCTGCAGCTGATCCAGTTCGCTGCAGTCTGCAGGAGGTGCTGGTCCACCCACACACACACACACACACACACACACACAGTCCTGACAGTTAAGTTTGTGCATGTTTTATGAGATCAGAAAATGAAGACGAGGTTCTCCTTCTTCTTCAGGTGTTTTAAACTCGCCTCCCCGAGTTCACACAAAGATGAGGAGTGTCTTTGTGCGAACGCTCCTCCTCACAAATAGAGTAGAAAGAGAAGGAGGAAGAGGAGGAGGCCCATGCACTACTGGAGATCCTTCAAAACTAAACAGAACCGGTGCCGGTTCCTCACCGAGGGTCCCCCTACTGGAGGCGCTGAGCTCCTGCAATAACGCTCCACTGCTCCTCGATCTGATGCTCCTCCATGAGGGGCCCGAGGAGGAAGCCTTCTTCACAGCACATTCCCTGAGGGGAAACGAAACAAGTTCTCCTCCAGCGGTCGGACACGGATCCCTTCTGGTTCTGGTTCTGAACTGATCAGATCCATTTGCTCACCGGTCTCCCAGGTTCAGGTCCAGACTGACCGGGCTGCTGCTGTTCCTCTCGCTGCTCTCATAGCCGCTCTCCATCCTCTGGATCAGTCGGGAAGGAGGAGGTATAACGCTGCACCTCCTGGTCCATCTCCAGCTCCTCTCTGGCTGCTGGAGGTGGTCGGTAGCGTCCAGGAGGAGCCCAGCCTGACAGGCTGGACCACCTCCTGCTCCTCTGCTCCCTCGGAGGCCTGCAGGGAGGCTCCCAGCGGGCTGTATCCCGCCAGCCTTCGTCGCTCACGAGTAAAAATGCTATCAATGTTGAGCGCCTCCCTTCGGGGCCTCCACGCTGGCCGACACCTCCCCGAGCCTGCTCCTCCTGAGCAGCTCGACTTTGACTCACTGCTGGTGCTCTCGGCCTCCCAGTCGTGGACTTTATTGGGAGGGGGGCAAGGCGCGGAGGCGATCTCAGAGAAGACAGCGGCGGGTAAAGAGGAGGAGGAAGAGGAGGAGAGGGGCCTGCTGTGGATGATGTTGCTCATGGTTTCCTTCAAGTCTCTGAGGCGACTGGCTGAGGATGAGAGGGAAGAGGAGGGTTTGGGAGGTGCCGGGGAACCTGCTGCTCCTTTAGTGTCTCTCCTGAAAGAAGGGAAGAAAAGAAAGGAGAGTCAGGAGGAGTCAGTGTGGAGGTCGACCTCAGAGTCAGGAGGAGTCAGAGTGTGGAGGTCAACCTCCTCAGAGTCAGGAGGAGTCAGAGTGTGGAGGTCGACCTCCTCAGAGTCAGGAGGAGTCAGAGTGTGGAGGTCGACCTCCTCAGAGTCAGGAGGAGTCAGAGTGTGGAGGTCGACCTCCTCAGAGTCAGGAGGAGTCAGAGTGTGGAGGTCGACCTCCTCAGAGTCAGGAGGAGTCAGAGTGTGGAGGTCGACCTCAGAGTCAGGAGGAGTCAGAGTGTGGAGGTCGACCTCCTCAGAGTCAGGAGGAGTCAGAGTGTGGAGGTCGACCTCCTCAGAGTCAGGAGGAGTCAGAGTGTGGAGGTCGACCTCCTCAGAGTCAGGAGGAGTCAGAGTGTGGAGGTCGACCTCCTCAGAGTCAGGAGGAGTCAGAGTGTGGAGGTCGACCTCCTCAGAGTCAGGAGGAGTCAGAGTGTGGAGGTCGACCTCCTCAGAGTCAGGAGGAGTCAGAGTGTGGAGGTCGACCTCCTCAGAGTCAGGAGGAGTCAGAGTGTGGAGGTCGAACTCAGAGTCAGGAGGAGTCAGAGTGTGGAGGTCGACCTCCTCAAAGTCAGGAGGAGTCAGAGTGTGGAGGTCGACCTCAGAGTCAGGAGGAGTCAGAGTGTGGAGGTCGACCTCCTCAGAGTCAGGAGGAGTCAGAGTGTGGAGGTCGACCTCCTCAGAGTCAGGAGGAGTCAGAGTGTGGAGGTCGACCTCCTCAGAGTCAGGAGGAGTCAGAGTGTGGAGGTCGACCTCCTCAGAGTCAGGAGGAGTCAGAGTGTGGAGGTCGACCTCCTCAGAGTCAGGAGGAGTCAGAGTGTGGAGGTCGACCTCCTCAGAGTCAGGAGGAGTCAGAGTGTGGAGGTCGACCTCCTCAGAGTCAGAGGAGTCAGAGTGTGGAGGTCGACCTAGGGGACGACATCAAGTCGCATTTTCCCAGAGGCCACACCCACCTAGGCTGCCGAGCGAGGCGTGAAGGGGTCCGTCCGGATGCTCGACGACGGTTCCCCGGGAGTCGGGGGAGTAGCGGCTTGCCGGGGACTCGCGGTGCGCGTGGGGGGGCTGCCGGGACGAGCAGCTCTCCGCTGACGAGTCGGTGCGAGTGTCGCTGGAGATGGACTGCTCGCGCCCTGGAGGACGGGTGTGGGGACAGGATCAACGCGAACGAAGCCCACACGCGGCGTGAGACTCGCCTAAACACCGGCGCTACCACGACACCACGGCTACACAAAGGCACGGCTGCTTGCGGTTTAGTTACCTGGACGGCGGCGGCTGTGCTACTACTACGACTCCTAGCTGTGTTGTAGTTACCCGAGTCTTCGCTGTCGTAACAGGCCTTGTTGAGGCGCCGCAGGTCAAAGGGCGACGGCGGGTCCGGCGCCGACACCGGCGTCCCCCGCGGGTCGGCGTACAGCAGCAGCAGAGGCTGTAGTGACCCTTAATGCAGCGAGAGACCACGTCCTTCCATTTGGGACCGATCTGCAGGGCGAGACCGCGACTGGTGAAGACAAACTGGTAAAGACAACCTGGTGGAGACAACCTGGTAAAGACAAACTGGTAAAGACAACCTGGTGAAGACAACCTGAGGGCTACAAACGCCTGGTGGCGGCAGCAGAGGTATAAATACAGCTAATTCCCATTGCTGCCCCCCCCAGCCTAGATCTATATCGGACTTTCACCGTGTGAGCTGGTCAGAGGGATTCTGATAAGCAATTCCACGTTTGGACAGGACAAGAGATAAAGACTAACCTCCAGAAACAACAACTAACCTCCAGAAACAACAACTAACCTCCGGTCACGTTAACTACAGACGTCCATTTCCCCGTTGCTCAGCAGGTGAACTGTCGCCTCGCTGGCGGCGGTGCGTCCGTTGCTCAGGAGTCTCTGTGGCGTTCGGCGTCTCGTCGTCTCGTTGCCTCAACTTTTCCTCCATTTTCAGAAATGTCTGCTTCGATTAAACGGACGCCCGACAGTTCAAAATGGCGAGCTGGCGGCCGGCGAGCGTCCTGCTCCGGGTCTTTGTTTGACGGAGAATGAAAGCGCGGCCCGCGGCGGGATGAGCGCGTGTTTTTGCGCGAGCTCTGGCCACACCCTCGGTTCGGAACGACCGGACCGACCAACAATGGGGGGATATCCTTGTTTTCACGAGCAGGAATGTGATGTGTCTCGGTCCAATCAGAGTCCAGACAGACCGAAGGAAGGAGGCGAAAGGTCGGACAGGAGGACACCTGAGCTCATTTCCTGTCCCAGTCCCACAACACATGCACGTGTGTATCCATGACGACCGCCTAGACTCCAATCCACGCCCTCCCGTCAGGCTCCCGCTAACTGCTACTAGCCCAGTTGAGGGTTGCGCACGCAGCACGTTAAACGCCGCCTGGCCTACGTCCGAACGGCGGCGACGACCCGAATGACCAGGAGTGACCAATCAGAAGGCAGAATAAACGCATCACCGTATCCTCTTCACCTCCTTGACGTGCGCGTCGTCAAGTACATCCATCGTCGAATCTTCGTCTGGAAGAAGAAGGTGGAGTAGTGCTTCCCGTAGTAACACACCATGCCCACCAGGTAGAGCTCCGACTGGCGAGCCTTCTCCTCGGTCACGCGGTAAAACAACTGCAGAGAGAAGCGGAGAGGAAGAGCGTGGAGCGGCCGCTTGCTCCCGCGCTACGCCGACGACGCCGGCGTGTTCGCGTGCTCTTACGTCGCCCAACCGGGGGGCGGGTGCCCAGGGTGTGGATCACGTCCTCGGCCGAGGTCCGAGTGATCCGAGTCCCAGACCAAACCGATGGTGATGATCTCTGGACTGTTGAGGAGGACGCGGGCCATCCTGAGCTGCTGACCACAGCGACTCTGAGGGGGAGGAGCCAATCGATGTGAAACCAAAGCGGCGGCGAGCGTAGGTTTAAACGGCACTAACCAGCTAACCCTGGTTCAGTTAATTACACAAACTACCCGCGGCTCCTTAGCTGATTAGCTTAGCACGGCGGGATGCTAACGTCTTACGGGACAGCTGCGCAGGTCTCCCATGCTGGCGTTCCTCAGCAGCTCCCCAAACATGCCAGGAGTCGCCTTCTCCCTCGTCTCCAACATCTTCACTGCCTGGTTGCTGAGGAGGAAGAGGAGCAGGAGGTCGCGTGACCTTCACAGCTTTCAGGCACGCGCGCGCGCACGCACACGCACACACACACACACACACACACACACACTGTCTCTCTCTCTTACCACAGGGACGTCGTGAGATGTAGTGGACCATCTGAATGAAGGGCAGAGGATCAGAGGACGCTCCGCAGCTGCTGCACACACTCTGAAACACACGCACACACACACGCACGCACACACACACACACACACACACACACACACACACACACACACAGGTTACCATCATTGGTGAGAACTAGCAGCTCACTAGCGACTCGTTGGTTCGGGCTAGCTCACTGGACGCTACGCTACTGGCTCCCCACGCGTCCCGACTAGCTTGACGAAACGCCGCGGACACAGACGTCCCGTGTCGCTCGGAACGAAACGACCTTCTCACCTGCTCGAACAGCGTCATGGCGAACTTCTGGTGGGGGATGCAGTGCCCGGCGGTGCAGACGTCTTCCTTGGTCTCGTCCGCGATGTGGAAGTGAATCCTCATCAGGATGTTTTCCTGCAGGAGCGAACACCACACCCACCGTCAGCACCGCCAGCTCCGTGGAACGCCAACGCTTCGGCGGCGCGGCGCGGGGCGGCGCCTTACGAAGCACTCGGCGGCGTCGTCCATGATGCCCAGCTGGAACCTCTGCTCGTCCTGGAAGGTTTTGGCGAGGGCGCTGCGAAGAGCGTCGGACGCAAAACCCTCTCGCTGCTGAACTGGAACTGGGCGAAGATGCTCTGAAAACACAGACGGTGGGGGGGGGGGGGGGGGTCAGGCGGGCGGCCGGTCCGGGATCAGCCCCACGTCAGACCGACGCCCACCTTCAGAGCGGCGCAGAAGATGCACGAGTCCTCCATGCACTTATGAGTCGTCAGCTGACGGAAACTTCGGCGGAAGATGTCCAGGTGCCAGAGGACCTGCGAGGGAGAGGATATGAGCAGGAAGAGCGGCGGCGGCGCTCCAGAAGGCCCCGCCCCCGGGCCCGTGTGGACCCATGTGGATCCGATCCGTCCGAGGTGGGACCGCAGCATTCCTGCTCGGATGTCTAATAACTCGGGATGAATCAGAAGCAGATGGTCAGAGGGCGTGCCTCGAGAACTACAGCCCCCCCCCCCCATCTGAAGCCAGATTTTGTCCAGCAGAGAACCGACATACCGGAGCAGGAGACGTTCCCGTTGGGGATTAGAACCATCATCATTCTGACTAATGAACCTTTGTGTTCTCAGATAGCATGACTGGTGTGTGTGTGTGTGGGTGAATGCGCGATGAAGACGAGTGTGACGGTGAACATCAGAGAACAGCATGCAAGTCCTGATGATGTCAGAGGTTAAAGGTCAACCCTCTCAGGTCCCTACAGAAGCTCCGCTTTCTGAGGGCGTGGTTCAGAAAGCTGCTCCTGGGGAGCGGGTTTCTAGAGGTCCGGACCAGGACCAGTACCAGGACCAGGACCAGGACCAGGACCAGTACCAGGACCCGATCGACGGACGGGTGAACACAGACAAGGACTCTGTGGATCGGGGGGGGGGTCTGAGGAGAGCGTCTGATGTCATTGAAGCGTCCTGCCGTGTCAGCATCGTTTGGGCGTGTTTGTTTTCTCCTTCCTGACCCCCCCACCGGGTCCAATATGGTGCTTACAGAATAAACCAGCAGAGTTCAGCAACCCGGTTTATGAGAGAACCAGATCAAGAACCGCCGACCCGGTTCGCTTCGAGCCACCTTCTAATCTGCGGATTAACGTCACGATAAAAAACGTTTTCAATCCATCGCTCAGGAAACATTAAACATTCAGCGATCGTCCAATGAGACGCCGAGGGGGACGCCGTTGTCGTGGAAACAACAGCACAACAGACTGGATGCTACATCACACCGCTGCCCCCTACTGGCTGCAATGAATGAGCCTTTACCTTTTGCATCAGTGGTGTAATTTATTTTAGATTAATTGTTAGTTTGCACTGGCGGTGTAAAATCATTTTATTTTTGTTTTTCTAATGTTACGTTGCATCAATTGTGTAATTTAATATTGGTTTTATTTTTATTTGTATTGTTAATTGTGGATGATTTATGTACGAAGGACTTTCAACGGAAACAAGACCGCAAGGGCTTTTTAGAAATGCTCCTCTTAGACAGGATGTCTGACTGTACTTGTACTATAATACATGCTACTGTGTGACTGTACTTGTACTGTAATACATGCTACTGTGTGACTGTACTTGTACTGTAATACATGCTACTGTGTGACTGTACTTGTACTCTAACATTCTATCTAATAAATATATTCATCATCATCATCACGCTGATAGATCCAGATCCAGAGTCCTCTGACTCGGTACACCTCTGGGGACTGACTGACCCTCTTTGGCAGGAAGCTCCAGTTTATTCATGTAACGAGTGTTTCTGATCAACAGTCTGTCATTTCAGCAGCACCGCCCTACAGGATTAACGAGTCAACACCCGTAATCACCCCCCCCCCCCCCCCCCCCGTAATCACACACCCCCGTAATCACCCCCCCCACCCCACACACACACACACCAACACGGACGTAGCTCCCGAGACTTCTGATGCGTCACATAATCCCGGAGGAGGTAACTGGTCTTTAAGGAGAAGACATGAACGATCCGCCTGGCTCAAGGGCACCGTGGTAGAACCACAGGTGAGTCTCCCGTTAGCCGGGTGCAGCTAACCTCAATCATGCTAACAGGTAGCAGCTACGTGAGGCTAACCCGTAGCCAACAGCTAAGTCTGTCATGTTTAGCATGTTATCATTCAAGCTGCCTTATTACAACTAGCTGCCCCAGAGGCCGTGTGTGTGTGTGCGCGTGTGTGTGTGCACGTGTGTGTGTGTGTGTGTGTGCGTGTGCGTGTGTACCTGCAGGGCGCTGTTCAGGAAGCAGCTGTTCTGTCCGCTCGTTGCTCAGCCCTTTACTGGGAGCAATGGATGTCATGGTGCGAGGCGTCAGGATTCCCTGAATCCCACCTCCTCCTCCTCCTCCTCCTCCTCCCCCCCCTCCTCCTCCTGATGCAAAATAGTTCCTCTTCCAGGACATGTTCCCCTCTATCGGCCTCGCCCCCTCCCCGTTGTCCGTCCTCCGACTAAAGGACACGGGTTCATCTCCTCCGGCCGAAATTCAGCGGGAAAATCCAGCAGGATGGAAAAGAATCCAAAACTCTGGAAAAGTTCAAAAGGTTCCACGCGCGGACGAAGATCCTCCTCCTCCTCCTCCTCCTCCTCCTCTTCTTCTTCTTCTTCTTCAGTTCAGCACCGAAATGAAACCGTCATCGTCCAGGACCCGGCCAGCGCCCCCCCCCGCCCCGCTTCCACACGGCTATACGGGACGCCCTCTTCTTCATCACCACCGAAAGCAGAGGCTCCGCCCCCAATTTTATGTAGCCCACAGGTCAGGGTCGTGAATCTGCAGAAACACAAGGAAGGAAGAGCATTTGATAAACTCCCACCTCCAGAATCAGGTGACAGAACCGGGTCGGGTGGAGGTGGAAACAGAGGAGACCGGGTTCTCTATGAAATAAGGACGTTTAATTGTTCCAGAACCCGGTCTGGACCTTCAGCACCTCCTGCCGTGAGGGTCCAGATCATCGCCATCAACAGGTGGGACGTCCCCCAACCCCACCGTGGGACCCAAACCGTGTCCGTGACTCGAGCCACCCCCTCCCACGCCGGTCCTCCTCCGAACAGAACCGGCTCTTTGTTTCTCTCTCCCACATTCCACCGGTGAGGTGAACAAGCAGTAACGGCCCAGACTGGGAGGAGCCATCCTCCGCTGAATAATGTCCCTTTAACGCAACGCAGCACCGGGTTCGCGGCCCGCCTGCTGCTCCCGTCCTTCACAGAACCGAGCCGTTCTAAACTTCACCTGCACTCGGACGATCCTCCCTTTAACCTCCAGCATCCCTCCATTGCGACGTGCGCAGCTTTCCGCTAGCCATTCCACCGCAACACGAAACTCCCTACTGAAACGTGACGCTTTAGAGGTTTATCCCTGCCGCGCTGCTATAATATCAAAAATAAAATACTAAAGGAATATTTCCGAATCGATATGACCCCCCTTTGATTCGGCACTAGTTTGATCCACGTGCGCGTTTTATTACGGGTACGCGGAGGCTTGTTACCTCCTACAACGCAACCATCTGCTGCGAGAGCGGCGCTCAGCGAAGAGCTCGAAACGCTCCGGAGATTCGTTACATCACTTCCAGCAAACTTCGCGGCGAACAACGAGCAGGAAAAGCCGTCGATAACGACCCGTTCGAACCGAATAGCGTCCGGTAAAACCCGCCGGACCCATCCACGAGGACGCGCACGCCACGTTATTAGCCCGGTGTAACGGCGTAGTACTCGCTAACGCCGGTGAATGGGAGTAGCGGCTGCTACGTCGTCACAGCGGAGACGCTCGCGGAGAACACGCGCGGAACCGCGGCGGGTGAACGAGCGGCTCACCTGGGACCGGTATCCGGAGGAAAGGACGTTTATCCCGGCCGCGCCGGTGCCCGTTTATCCGCAGGACGGACAGAAGTGGCGGTTTATTGTTTTTAAAGCGGCAGGCTGGAGGGGGAGGAGCCACTACCTGCAGCAGAGGGCACGCGGGCGCCCGCGCGTGCGCCTGTTCGATAAGCGGCGTGCGCGTCCTGACGTAGACGTAAACACTACGATGATGAAGGCCACGATATGGATCCGGTTTATTGGTCAAATCCACGACACAGATCAATAGATCAGATATTAGCCTGATCCAGAGTCAGACTTCAGCTTCTAGAGACCCTGCTATGACGCTGTTAGCCTGATCCAGAGTCAGACTCCAGCTTCTAGAGACCCTGCTATGACGCCGTTAGCCTGATCCAGAGTCAGACTCCAGCTTCTAGAGACCCTGCTATGACGCCGTTAGCCTGATCCAGAGTCAGACTCCAGCTTCTAGAGACCCTGCTATGACGCTGTTAGCCTGATCCAGATCCAGACTCCAGCTTCTAGAGACCCTGCTATGACGCCGTTAGCCTGATCCAGAGTCAGACTCCAGCTTCTAGAGACCCTGCTATGACGCTGTTAGCCTGATCCAGATCCAGACTCCAGCTTCTAGAGACCCTGCTATGACGCTGTTAGCCTGATCCAGAGTCAGACTCCAGCTTCTAGAGACCCTGCTATGACGCCGTTAGCCTGATCCAGAGTCAGACTCCAGCTTCTAGAGACCCTGCTATGACGCCGTTAGCCTGATCCAGAGTCAGACTCCAGCTTCTAGAGACCCTGCTATGACGCCGTTAGCCTGATCCAGAGTCAGACTCCAGCTTCTAGAGACCCTGCTATGACGCTGTTAGCCTGATCCAGATCCAGACTCCAGCTTCTAGAGACCCTGCTATGACGCCGTTAGCCTGATCCAGAGTCAGACTCCAGCTTCTAGAGACCCTGCTATGACGCTGTTAGCCTGATCCAGATCCAGACTCCAGCTTCTAGAGACCCTGCTATGACGCTGTTAGCCTGATCCAGAGTCAGACTCCAGCTTCTAGAGACCCTGCTATGACGCCGTTAGCCTGATCCAGAGTCAGACTCCAGCTTCTAGAGACCCTGCTATGACGCCGTTAGCCTGATCCAGATCCAGACTCCAGCTTCTAGAGACCCTGCTATGACGCTGTTAGCCTGATCCAGAGTCAGACTCCAGCTTCTAGAGACCCTGCTATGACGCCGTTAGCCTGATCCAGATCCAGACTCCAGCTTCTAGAGACCCTGCTATGACGCCGTTAGCCTGATCCAGATCCAGACTCCAGCTTCTAGAGACCCTGCTATGACGCTGTTAGCCTGATCCAGAGTCAGACTCCAGCTTCTAGAGACCCTGCTATGACGCCGTTAGCCTGATCCAGATCCAGACTCCAGCTTCTAGAGACCCTGCTATGACGCCGTTAGCCTGATCCAGAGTCAGACTCCAGCTTCTAGAGACCCTGCTATGACGCTGTTAGCCTGATCCAGAGTCAGACTCCAGCTTCTAGAGACCCTGCTATGACGCTGTTAGCCTGATCCAGATCCAGACTCCAGCTTCTAGAGACCCTGCTATGACGCCGTTAGCCCGATCCAGAGTCAGACTCCAGCTTCTAGAGACCCTGCTATGACGCTGTTAGCCTGATCCAGAGTCAGACTCCAGCTTCAAGCAGCTTTCCTGGGGAATCTTAGCCCATTCCTCACGGACAAAGTTCAGGGAACATGATAGCAACCCTTCTGGGTCCGATCCGGACAGTTCTGGCCTGGTAGAGCATCTTTTCTGGGTCTTCTGGGTCAGCGGTGTTGAAGGTCTGGGAGCCGATGAGGACAGTACCCCCCCCCCCCCCCCCCCCCCCCATATGCGGCTTGTCGTCATAGCAACGCCATGATGACCTTTAATGTGACCCGTTCCTCTTGGGATTCTCTCATTTGCCACCAGACAGGAGCATCTGTGCCTCCTCCAACCACCAGGACGCGGATCTCCAGACCCCCCCCCCCCCCCGTTTCACCTGTCACTTCTGACCTGACTCATCTGTGAGGTAACGTCTGCCATTTAATGAAGCCTTCAGTGCCGGGAGCCGTGATGTCACACGCGGAGCCACGCCTCACAGGTTCAAACCGCTTCATTAAAAAAAGGCACACCTTGTTGAACCAGCTGAACACGGAACGTCACGTGACTCGTGTGTGTGTGCGTGTGTGTGTGTGTGTACCTGCATTCCTCATGTGTGCGTGTGTGTGTGTGTGTGTGTGTGTGTGTGTACCTGCATTCATCATCGTGTGTGTGTGTGTGTGCGTGTGTGCGTGTGCGTGCGTGTGTGTACCTGCATTCATCATCGTGTGTGTGTGTGTGTGTGTGTGCGTGTGCGTGCGTGTGTGTACCTGCATTCATCATCGTGTGTGTGTGTGTGTGTGCGTGTGTGTGTGTGCGTGTACCTGCAATCATCATCGTGTGCGTGTGTGTGCGTGTACCTGCATTCATCATCATGTGTGTGTGTGCGTGTGTGTGTGTACCTGCATTCATCATCGTGTGCGTGTGTGTGTGTGTGTACCTGCATTCATCATCATGTGTGTGTGTGCGTGTGTGTGTGTACCTGCATTCATCATCGTGTGTGTGTGTGTGTACCTGCATTCATTTGACTGCATCCACTTCCTGGATGACATCATCGCCACCGTTCACCATGTGACCTCGCTGCTATTTACTCTCGGGTCACGTGACCCGCCTGACAGTTCGTCAGCCGTTTGCGCTTCGTGTAGTGAAAGTACACGCAGTACTCCGGTACTCCCACCTCCTCCCACGTTGATTGGATTGACTCTTCCTCAGGTCAATAAGAGATATTGATCATTCAAAGCCAGCAATGTCGGCTGTGGCTGGACAGGAGAAACAGCAGACTGCTCCTTTAAAGCAGAGAGAATGACGTCATCTTCCTCACCTGGACAGCAGCATCCTGATCTCCTCCTCCACCTGCTGATCTCCTTCTCTCCTGGGCCTCCTCATGGAAGACTAACAGCTCCTGCTCCTGCTCCTCCTCCTGCTCCCTCTGGAATAGCATCCATCGCCCGGCGAGCTAACCCAGAGAATGACATCATCCCCATCGAGACACACACCTGCCTCACAAACCCAGAAGCCCCGCCTACCAGCACTTCTGGCTCCGGCGCACTTCCGGAAACTCTTAAAGGAGAAGCGTCCCTCGAAAACAGGGGACAGAGTAAATGAACCAATCGGAGTGGAGAGCATAATAATTGATCACTTATAACGTTACTTTTAACAGGTGCAGCGACCTTTTGTCTCCGACAGCAGAACCGACGCTTTAGAACCGTTAAAAGCTTCCGCCGATCTCTACGTATCCGTTAACGGCTTCCTCTCGAACACGATCAATGACGCGAAGGCGACGCAATAAAAACAGCACAAATAAACAAACGTTTACAACACTTTATTTCTGACTGATCGACATAATCCGGGTTTACCATTTGGAAAACATTGATAATCTGATATTAATAATTTGCTTTAAAACTGTATAAAACCTAAAAATGTGCAGTGAACTCTGTAAGACACTGAATGGGGGGGGGGGGGGGGGGGGGGGTTAGGGTTAGGGGGGGTATTTATCATTGCAGCCTGCAGTACACACAGTCACCACAGAGGGGTGGTGTTCAGGATTTATCCTGATTCTGGTCTGGAGGGGTCTCGCTCCAGAAACGGTATTGGTTCCAGAACAGCTGAAATAAGTTCACTTCAGGTCACCATGGCAACCGCTGGTAAACAGACGTCCCCTGCTGGAGGCACTGATGGGACAATAGGGACAGGGGCGGGAGTTATCAAGTTTGAATGACCCCCCCCCCCCCCCCCAGCCTCTAACCACGTCCTACTCGAAACTCTCCAGGACGGGCTCATGTCCCGTCTCCTTAAGGAAGCGCAGCAGGTCGTCTGGTCGGAGCCCCACGGACGCGGCGTTGGTCATGGGGTGGAAGTAGACCCTCTCGTGCCCCCCCACCACCAGGTCCTGGTCCAGGACCAACCTCACACTGAGCTCCTTATCGAACATCAGAGCGAGAGCCGTCGCACAACCCCGACCCACCTGCGACGGACGGCACAGGGGAGGAGGAGCCAATCAGCCAATCACAACACAGGAATACGCCTACCAGGAAGCCCCACCTTCAGTTTGTCCAACATGGCCGCCTCGTCGGCGAAGCGCAGGTTGCTGCTGCCGACGCCCAGCTTTTTGGCGAGGTCGCTGAGGTTCACCTGGGGAGGAACAGGGAGGATTATGGGACGCGGCGAGGCAGCGGGACGAGGCGCGGCCCTGCGGCGCCGAGGCGAGGCCGACCTGGCGGTCGTGGCGGACCGACACCAGCCACAGGCCCTTCTTCTTCTTGTCCTTCAGGAACAGGTTCTTGGTGACGGCGCCGCTCACGTCCTGCAGGTGAGGCGTCATCTCCTCCACCGTGAACACCTGCAGAGGCACGACGACGAGGTCACATGACGATGAGACCCCGCCCCCTCCCCCCGGGTCACAAGACCCAAAAGCAGAACCGGGTCTGAGGGACAGCCACCAAACACCAACCGGGCCCAGGAGCTGGTTCTGGAGCTCCAGAGCGTTTGGGTTCACACGCCCTTCCAGAACCTTCGGGTGGTCCGGACCAGGGCCCGAGTCAGAACCTTGTGGTCCACGTGGACCTGCAGCCCGGACCCGAACCCAACCGCTGCTAAATGATCCTCATTTACGCAGATCAACTAAACCGAACCGGGTCTGGACCGGTTTATTTTGAAACCCGTTCAGACGCAACGCCGCCGGAACCAACAACGATCCGGCCAGGGTGGAGGCGTCCCTGGAGAGTCCCGGAAGCTGTCCTCATGTGGTCTGACTGCTGATCCGGACCACGGTCCGAACGGGACTTACCGGCGGGTGCTCCACGCAGCGCGTCCGGATGTTTAGCGTCTCCAGATAGGCCTCCAGCTCCGAGCGCAGGCTGTCACACATGATGAAATAATCATTCTTCTTCTTCGTCGTCGTCGTCTTCTTCACCACTCTGGCTCATTACCGCCACCCTCTGGTGTGAATGTGCGAAACAACCCGGCTCGATTTAGTTCTAGCAGGAACCACGGCCAAATTAACAGTTAACAGTGAGCATTATACTGTAGTATAATGTACTGTAGTATAATGTACTGTGGTATAATATACTGCATTCGACAACGTGTAGGAAACAAACAGCTGTGTGTGTGTGTACAAATCAAAAACAAAAAACAAAACCACTTCCGGTTGCGTATTTCCGACTCTCATCGAACTGACCTTCGAGGGAATAAACAGGAAAGTCAAACTACAAAATGTTTTAAAATACACAGACACTTTTTTTCTGTGTATTTTAAAACATTTTGTTTGCTCAGTTCGTATATTTTCGGTGTGACGTCAGACGGAACTGACGTTCTCAACTTGATGTGGTCCCAGTGAAACAGCGCCACCTGCTGGAGGGAGAGTCAGAGTCGAGCCTAACAGACCTAATAATAATAATACTAATAAGCATTAGCTGCATCCCTGAGGATCACAGTTTTGTGTCTCTGATCCTCTTTTTCAGAACAGATCAGAGGTTTTTAGATCTGCCGCGTCTAATTGTGAGAGAACAAAAGAATAAAACCATAAAAATGTTAGAAGTGCTGGTTTTATTCAAGTTGTAATGTGAACATTTTTCAAACAGGTGTAAAGAAGCAGCTGAACTTGCTGAACGTTTCACTTCCAGTCCAAACCAGTAATAACCTCCACCAGTTGCTGCCGCTAGTGGAGGACGGACGCAGTCACTGAGCAACAGGGCGTATAAAAGAGTAAAAACTGTACACCAGCAGGACAAGCCGCCCGGGGTGGGGGTGGGGGGGGGAGAAGGCCCCTCGCCGCCACCCAGAACAGTCGGGTCACTTCAGTCCGGAACAGTCGGGTCAATTTAATCCAGAACAGTCGGGTCACTTTAGTCCGGAACAGTCGGGTCAATTTAATCCAGAACAGTCGGGTCACTTTAGTCCGGAACAGTCGGGTCAATTTAATCCAGAACAGTCAGGTCAGTCCAGTCCAGAACAGTCGGGTCAGTCCAGTCCAGAACAGTCGGGTCAGTCCAGTCCAGAACAGTCGGGTCAGTCCAGTCCAGCACCACCCTGTGTCTCAGTACAGACCGGGTTCAAGACTTGTTAAAGATTGAGAAAGGAAATGATCGAGTTCTGACCAAAACCAGCACAGTAAACCAAGATTTAGTGTTTGACGTGCACAGGGACGTTTGATGTTCTGATGTTTGATGTTCTGATCCAAACATGAATAATAAAATAATTTGTTAGTTTCGTAACATAGAAAAAAAGAAAAGAAAGAAAAACATTCAAGCCACCTAAACAAGTAAGAACATCCCGTTTGTGCATTAATATTAAAAATAACATTGATTTCAAATTTTATAACAAACAAATTGTTAAATTATATTTTGTGGTAAAAGTTTATTTTGTCTCTATTTTGTTCAAAGAAATAAAATACCATATATTTAATCACTTTAAATTATTTTTTAGTAAGAGACACAACAAAACAATTTATTCTTATTAACTGAATTTAGTGGCATCCATTCCGTAATGTTTTTATATATATATTTTACATTCATCAGTTGAATGATCTTTAATTGCCCCCCCCCCCCGCGACCCCTGACCCCTGACCCACAAGACACTGAAGTCATTTCCAGAAGAAAACGACCGATGGACATCCGGACGCGTTTGCTCAGGACAAGTTTCTGTTTTTTACAGAATAATTTGTTCAACCATCCGATCACAAAACACCAGAGCGTAGCTAGCGTGACGCCGCTCGCCATGCGGCCTACACGTTGATGGCGTGGGCGTGCTTCTTGCACAGAGGCTTGTCCTTCTTCGAGTAGAACGGCTGGCCCTCCAGGTTGATGTGGCAAACCTGCAGCCGGAGGAGACGACGCTGCGTTTCTGCGTTTAGCGTTAAAGCGTGCCCGTGTGAGCACTTCCTGTTTCTGCCTCTTACCGCGCAGACGAAGCAGGTGTCGTGCCAGGTGTGACCCAGAGCTTCGATGAACTTGTCGCCAGCTTCGACCGGGAAGTCGCAGCCGTGGCATTTCGTGCTGAAGAGGGCGACATAATCTGGGGGGGCAGACAGAGAGGGACTTTACGAGCTCATTCTGACGGACTGACCTTTAACCCCCCCCCCCCCCCCCCGCGGTTTGTCAGAACCTCATACCCTTCTCGCAGTACGGTTCTCCGTCTTCCATGTGGAAGAGGCTGTTGCCGAAGGGTTTCCCGCAGGAGGCGCACACGAAGCAGGTGGTGTGCCACGTCTGGCGCAGAGCGTGCATCACTTCCTGGAAGAACGCCGAACAGCAGGCGGGAGCAAAGGTCACACGTATGTAGCACGTAGCATGTGGCTAAAGGGTCAGGCTCAAACAGACTCGAATGTCTTTCATCCGTCCGCCCTGAGAGCGTCCGGTGCTAGCGGCGACGTCACCGTCGGCGCGGAGCCTCGTAGGCCATGCGCTCCCCGCAGCCTGTCCTAAGGTAAGCGGGTGTACAGGTGGAGCATCTCACCCCCATGACCTTGGTGCTGCAGCGGGCGCAGGTGGGAGCGAAGAACTCCTCGTAGCAGTTCTCACAGTAGACGTTGTTCTGCTCCTCCACGAAGCTGACGTCGGCCAGAGACATGTGGCAATAGTGACAGTGGAACTCCTCGGGGTGCCAGGATCGGCCGAGGGCCACCAGGAAGGGGCCCCTGGAGCCAACAACAACACCGGCGGGTCGGTACCGTCCGTCCGGAGCCTATTCTACGACGACGCGGGTGCTCGTTACCTGATGACGCTGTTGCAAGCTCCACACAGAGGCGTACGGCTGCTGGCTGCAAACCTCTCTGCCCTTTGAGCCACGCCCCTTGCCACAGGAGAGAAAGGGGCAGGGCTTGGGGTTATTGGGGCGGGACTGGGAACCGCAGGTGTGGCAGCGGAAGGGTTGGGGATATATGCTGGTGGTGGCGGAGCAGCCTGGGGCAGCGGTTGCACCTTAATGGCGGTGGTCGTCTTACTTGGGTCAAACTTGTCAGCAAAGGTGGGGTCAGCTACCCACGGGGGCCTGTGGGCCGAGGAATGAGTAGGTGGGGCAGAGGCTGGAGGGTGGGGCGGTGCTCGGACGGGAGCAGGAGCAGGAGGAGGTGCAGGAGCAGAGGCTGGAGGTGAAGGAAACCATTACCCCCCCGTGGACCTGCAGGTAAGACCCCCCCCCCCCCCCCCCCCCCCGACCATGTGGGTTCTCACCTGGCTGGGAGGGGTAGATGCAGGCGGTGCTGACTGCCTTGGGAGGGGCGGAGCCAAGAGGGATCTGAATGGAGCTTTGTTGTGTGGGGGGCTGCTGGTACTGCTGTGGGGGCGGGGCTTGTGGAGCCTGATGCATTGCCGGAGGCTGGTTGTAGTGGCTGGGCGGAAACACGGTCGACTCGTTACTGCTTCAAACTGAAATACGCGGTTTATTTCTACAGCCAATGAAACGTGACACCATGACGTCGACATCCTGTAGACACGCCCATTCACCTCAAACGCCTGCTCTCACCACGCAGTGACATCAAGCAATGCGGAGACTCACCTGACCGGGGCGGAGCGTTTGAGAAAGGGAAAAGAAAAAAAGGTCCTAATAATAGTTAGCAGCTAGTAGCACTGAGAGCTGATTGGTTACCTCTGAGGGGTGGCGGAGGCATCAGAAGCTGGAGCATGCTCAGTATGGCTACGGTACAGCCACGCACACACACACACACACACACCAGGTGTAGGAGTGTACACACCTGTCAGTGTAGCAGGTAAAGGAAGCGCTTGTTGCTGCTCTGTGATTTGACTCCACATTTCTTTGCACCCATTAAACCGGTTCACGTTGAAACTGTGATGTCATAACGATGACAGACGATGTAATGACACACGAGGTGATGCTCAGGTGATGCTCAGGTGACGCTGCACCTGCTGCAGCATTTCAGCTAGCTCCATCGTGGGCCTACACCTACCGCATTGATCTCACCCAATACGATCCCAGAAAGAGAAACACTCCCTCGTTGACTGTAAATGATGTTGTATTAACTTTGTTTTCTTTGCCACATTGGTAGCGAGTAGAGGTGAGAGGTGTGGCCACGTGTTTGGGGGGGGCGTGGCAGAGTGCGCAGGTGAGAAGCCTGGTGAGGGGGTGGGCTCAGCAGCAGCTTTCTAACGGAGCTCTGCTGCCTACCTGCTCCTCCTCGGTGCTTCCTCCTGTTCCTCTACCGTTGCTGAAACAGACAGGAAACAGGAGGCGCCGTCAGAACCCAGTTAGAATCAAACATCTGAGATGAACGCGCTCAGGACACTCACTGGACTCGGTTCTGGTCATGTGGGCTAGGACCCGGAAGGACTTGGACTGCATGTTGGCGCTGCGGCGGTCTCTCTCAGCCAGGTCCAGCTCCGTCTCTGCTCTCTGGACGGCCTGATAGACGGGGGAGCTGCTGTCTACCAGATGATCCCTACCTGGGATAATACTGCAACCACAGACAGGGGGCGCCAAACCCCCGAAAGCCAAACCCGGTCACAGCGACTGGAGAGCATCAGGGACTTAACAGGGACTGTAAAGTTCTCGCTTGGAATAGTTTCAGACGGAACCCGAACCCCGCATCGCCGACCCGATTGTACGATTATCACGGTTTCCATGACGACGTGTAATTGTAGTATTTTGATGATGGAGATGATGACGTCATCAGATGGATGCAACGGTTGGCTCTGATTGGCTGGTGTTGTGAATGAGAGAATTGTTTTTTTTAATCTTTATGTGGAGGAGAGGAATCAGAACATTCAGTTTCCCATCAGGACCAGTAACACCAGTTTGTGTCTGTCGGTGGCTTCGTCTTTACCACGGGGGACAACATGCAGACATCGCCACGCCACGCCACGCCACGCCACGCCACGCCACGCCACGCCACGCCACGCCACGCCACGCCACGCCACGCCACGCCACGCCACGCGGTTAGTGTACGAAGACACAGCAAACAATCCAGCAGCATCGATCTGCACGAAGGTCATGCCGCTGATGTCCAGCAGAGGGCAGCAGAACGCCACAGTGGTTGAACACTGCAGTCATTCCAGTACATAGTACACATCCTGTTTAGGGAGGGGGCGGAGCCTCTCCCAATTTGGTCAATGGTTGTTAAAGCTTTTACCAGAAGGTATATTTCTATTAACTTTTAAGGCGATGAGGAGGAGAAAACAGGAGGTGTCTGAGGAGAGGCGGGTCCATTGCTGAGGAAGAGGAGGGCGGCGGTGACGGGCGCTCTTACCCTGCGTCAGGCGCCGTTCCCTGCGTTTGCCCCGCGATGGCGTCCATGATGGACTCCTGTGAGTATATGCTAATGGGCGTGTTGTACTGGGCGTGGATGATGGTGGCCTTGCCGCCGGGGCCTTTCACCTCTATGGGCTTATGCATGGGGGGGGCGGAGTCCAAGGTTCCAGGGGCGAAGCTGCTGACAGGCGGTGAGGAAGAGGAAGAGGAAGGACGGGGCGGAGGAAGAGGTAGAGGTGAAGCTGAGAAACTGGGAGAAGAAAACCATGCTCACAGCAAACAGCCAATCAGATCTGCTTCACGCCTCATTCTCATGCAGCTGTAAACGCCCCCTGGTGGGCGGGGCTACAGCAGATGATGGTCTGGGATGCGGCCTCAGTTTGAAGCCTTAAAGCCGTTCCCTCCTGGACCTCCGTCCCGCAGCGCAACACACACACACACACGCACACGCACGCGCACACACGCACACTCACGCACACGCACGCACGCACACACACGCGCACACACGCACACACGCACAGGCACACGCACACACACACGCACACACACACGCACGCGCACACACACACACACGCACACACACACACACTGAGGATACTAACTTGGGAGCAGCGGGGGTGAAAATCTTTTTTTGACCGGCAGAGAGGAGACAGAGAAGACAGAGACCGTTAGAGGAGTCGTCCTACAGGTGAGGGAGGCGGGGCGGACAGGTAAATGATCCTGACAACAATCTGAGGTTCCCCCCGATGAGACGGCCGAGCTGAGGAGAGACACTTTCACTGTGTGAACCCGGACTGGGTCTTTCATTCCACCGGGAGCCGCCTGCTGGTCCTCAGGTCGACCAGCGACGGCGGCGAAGCAGCAGCTCCAGGTGTGACACACCTGGCTTTAAAGGGGATGGAGATGATTCCTGATTGGTTGAATTCCTGTTCCAACCCACCTGTGAGCTTCCTTGGCGCTGGTACTCGTCTGAATGAGTCGGACCCGTCCTGAAGGAACGTTTGTTTCCGGAGCCGTGTGCGTGTGTGTGTGTGTGTGTGTGCGTGTGTGTGCGTGTGTGCGTGTGTGTGTGCGTGCGTGTTAACAACGCGTGTCCGGAAGGTTCCCTGACCTTTAGCCGCTGCCAGAGGAGCCAACAGGTGTCTGTCCTCTTCAGTGACACAGTAACCCAATCAGATTGAGGACACGCCACAGGCATGCTGGGTAACGCTGGGCTTGCACCCCCCCCCCCCCAGCGATAGCTAGCTTTACCGGATCGTCATTGATGCTATCTTGTGTTAGCGTTACTGTGCTCAGGAGACACTGAATGTTCTGATGTCCCACAGATTGTCCCTTCTGTCCGAAGCTGCGGAGGCTCAGAGAAGCGGTGGACGCATCCAACAACATGGCGGGATGGCGAGGAGCTGGGGGGGGGTCTCAGAGGCAGAGCCGCCAACGCTAATGCTGGGACGCAGAGCGCTAGGCTACATAGCTAAAGCTAGACGCCTGAAGGGAAGACTGTGACAGAGCGTAGCGGAGCATCCAGCGGCTCGAAAGACGGTCGAGACCAAATGCAGGACAGAAGATGGACGTGAAGATTGATCTGTTAGCAGAGCAGCTCTGAGTCTGAGAAACAGCTGGAGAAACATCTGCTCCTCCTCCTCCTCATCATCATCATCATCCAGGTGACGATGGAGTCCACAAACATTTCTAGAGCTCCACACTAGACAGGGTTACACTGTCCCGCTGAACACCTGAAGAAGACAAGACGGGTTTACAACACCTGAAGGAAAAGGACACGCCATTAACCGATGGGCTATGCTAAGCTAAAGCTGTCCGTCTGAGGACCCGTGGATTTTAACCGACAAGTCATTTTCAAACTAGTCTCTTCTTCTTCAGGTGTTTCTAACTCGTCTCCTTCTTGAGGTCTTTTGAAGAACGGAGAAACGTCAGAAATGTTCACCTGAATGTCTCTCGGCGTGAGATCGGGGTGGGAGGGAACCTGAGTTTTTTTTGGGGGGGTGAACTGTTCCTTTAAGTGTTTTGCTCTCGGGCCTCTACATACCCCTCAGGACGACCCGCCTGAACGGCCGCCATCTCCCTCAGAGTCTCCTCTGAGTACAGGCCGATGGGCGAGTTATACTGCGTCCTCTTAGCCGGGCCGAGCGCCACTCTCCCCCCTGGAGAGTCTGCCTCTGCAGGCGTGGAGGGGGCGCTGCAGGTCGACACGCGGCCATTGACCTGCACGGACTGAGGCTTGACATGGAGGAGGCGGGTCGGGGAAGGAGCAGAGAATGTTGAGTAACAGCGATCAATATCTGATCAATATGTCGAAAGAGCAGTCCTGAAGTTAAATCAGAAATATTTCTAAAATCACCAAATCAACAAATTCCATATTTGCCTCCATCTCATTATCGACACCTTTTATAATAATTATTTTAAATATTTTAAGCTCTATTTTTGTGAGGATACTAATATTTTCAGTATAATTATTAGCCTCTATTTTAAGTATTCATTCTGCTCTTTAAACTTTAATCAGCTTGTTTGACAGTGTTTGTGTGTTTGTTTGTGTGTTTGTTTGTGTGTTTGTTTACTAGTTTTGCTTTGGATAAATCTTGGTCAGTTTGTCAGAGATGAAATCCGTCTTAAAATCAGCCGAGAGCACAAATAAAGGCTTTAAGTCTGCAGCGCCAGTCTGATGCAGCAGAAATGCATCATGGGTAAAATTACCTGCTGGTGAGGGATCATGGGGATAGAAGCCATGTCCACCCGTGGCGTCATCATCGGAACAGGCCGCTTCGATCTGCGGGAAGAAATTAAGCTGGTTAATTTTAACAACGGTCAAAATATTTAAGTTTTAATAAGTTTGAAATGAATTTTCAGCTTCATTATAAACTCATCGTGAAATGTTTCATTTTATGGCGACATAAATAAAAACACGTCAACAAAGCAAATATAAATATAAATCAACAGGATCACAACTCTGGAAGCACCAAAGCTAAACTCCTGCAGCCGATAAGCTGTTCCGCGTTCCGTGTTCCGTGTTTCGTGTTCCATGTTCCGCGTTCCGTGTTCCGTGTTTCGTGTTCCATGTTCCGCGTTCCGTGTTCCGTGTTCCGTGTTCCGTGTTTCGTGTTCCATGTTCCGCGTTCCGTGTTCCGTGTTCCGTGTTCCGTGTTCCGCGTGATTCAGGAGCTTCTATCTGTAAAGGAGGCTTGAGTTTGCGCAGCTTCCTGTCACCGCACTGCTGTCTGTCGACTCTCGGGTGTCCTTACTTGGTCATGGTGAGGGCCAGGTTGTAGGCGGCCATCTTGATCTTGTTCTGGGCCTCCAGGTGGGTCATCCCCTCGGTGGTGACGCCATCGATGGCCACGATGACATCACCCTGGACCAGGTTGCCATGTGCCGCCTTGCTGCCCGGAGTGATCTGTGTGAACACGGACAAACATCCGGCTTAGCTTCACTAAACAGCGCCACCTTGAGCGCATTTAGCTTAGCATCGTTTCTTCTCCCCGTAACAACTTCCTGTTGCTACGACAGCTAGACCCCCCGGCGTGGGATGCAGACCTTGAACACGTTACTACGCCACGCCCGTTTCACCTCCAGTGGGTTCAGACATCAGAATACAGAAACGCAGACGCCATCTGGGCGGGGCTTGTGTCTATATAAATGGGATAGGCAGCCTACGTTCATGTTAGCATGCTAAAGAGACCCCAGTCTGACCCGACTCCAGTCTGAACCGACTCCAATCTGAACCGACTTCAATCTGAACCGACTCCAATCTGAACCGACTTCAATCTGAACCGACTTCAATCTGAACCGACTCCAATCTGAACCGACTCCAATCTGAACCGACTTCAATTTGAACCGACTCCAATCTGAACCGACTCCAATCTGAACCGACTTCAATCTGAACCGACTCCAATCTGAACCGACTCCAGTCTGATCCGACTCCAGTCTGATCCGACTCCAATCTGATCCGGCTCCAATCTGATCCGGCTCCAGTCTGAACCGACTCCAGTCTGATCCGACTCCAATCTGATCCGGCTCCAATCTGATCCGGCTCCAGTCTGAACCGACTCCAGTCTGATCCGACTCCAATCTGATCCGGCTCCAGTCTGAACCGACTCCAATCTGAACCGACTCCAATCTGATCCGACTCCAATCTGATCCGACTCCAGTCTGATCCGACTCCAGTCTGATCCGGCTCCAGTCTGAACCGACTCCAATCTGATCCGACTCCAATCTGAACCGACTCCAATCTGAACCGACCGATAACGTTGAACTGAAGGTCCGTGTGATTTTAGTGGACCTGGAGTTCGTCAGACACACTGAATGACAGCTGCGGTAACTGATAAGCTCTGTGAGCGCTAGCCGACCTTCAGAAGCTAAAAACAGTCTCCTGCCTGTCGGCGGCCTCGGCAGCTCGCCGCCACACTGCAGGGCAGACCATCGGCAGGAAGTCGCTGGAGGCCGGACTGTCCAGAACCAACATCGGTTGCCCTCAAAACCCGATCCGCTCGGCGCCACAGATCTCTCGGGGTTCCCCGGTGGAAAAGCATTTGGGATTCCCTGATCTGGAGGCTGAATCAGCCCCTGTGGCCCAGCCGGGTCCGGTTACTAGGGGGCTCAGCTTTCACACTGACCGACAGCTCATTAGAGCAGCTCAGAGCGCCACCTGGTGGCTGGAGGTCAGCTGTGGCAGAGAAGAAATCATCTGGAAACATCTCAGACAAATTAGTTTGGTCTAGTTCGGTTAAATATGTTGAAAGCCTCAGAGACTCAACAGAATGACATCACACCCTATCGGAGCCCCAAAGGATGATGGGAAGACACTTCATCAACGCAAGATCAACGCCGCCGCCATGACGGGCCTGAACGCCCCCAAAGACACGACAGAAAATATATGATGGATGGAGGGATGTACATTCCATGCAACAGAACTGCCTGCAGAGCCAACAGAGAAGGTCAAAGGTCAACCCCACTATTGGCTCCTGACAACAGGTGCAGTTCATTCTCCTGTGGATGAGGAAGAGAGAGGAAGAGGTAACCAGCCCCCCGCTCTGGTTTCAGGCTCTACCCCCCCCCCCCCCCCCCATACTGAGCGGTTGCTGGGGCCCAACCAGCTGTTGCAGTCTTACCCTGGAGATGGTCAGCGGCATGTTGAAGTCCTTCCCCCCCTGCAGCCTGAAGCCCCAGGGCCCGGGGCCGGGCAGCGACACGGTGTAGGCGCTCATTCTTCCAGACAAACACGAGATCCTCACAGGTGGACGGAATAAAAAAAACCACGGCGGCTGGACGGATGGAAGGGACGGCCGGCGGCGAGGATCCTCTGAAAGGACACGGAGAAGGAAATCAAACGGGCGGAGGGAGGAAGAGGAGGAAACAAAACCTGAGCTGGAAGGGAGAAATGTGAGGAATCAAAAGGAGAAAGAAGACGAGAAAAAGAGAAGAGAGGAGGAAGAAGAGGACCTGCCTGCTCGGACGAGCTGAAGAGACAGCCTAAGAATAGATGCCGATGGCGCTGGTGCATTGTGGGGGGCGGAGGGGTGAGGCAGGGTGAGGCAGGGTGGGTGAGGAGGGGGGAGTGGACTAATATGGTGTGAAAGGGGAGACCAGGTATGCCAGGCCTGCCGTGATTCACCGGGGCTAATATAGACCCAACAGATTATTCTAGACCCCCCCCCCCCCTCACCCTCCATCACCCCCGGTCCCGTTACAGCCGGGGTTTCCCTCAGGCCCAATCAGGGGCAGAGAGAGGAAATGTACCCCCGTGGTGATAAAACCGGATCAGAAAGGTCAAGTCTTAAGAGTCTCCGATAGTGAAAGGTCAGCGGCAGACTGGTGGCCGCGGGTTCCAATCCCCTCAGGGATCACCCCCACCAATCACTACGGCAGGGCGGGGCAACAGTGCCCACTGCTACTGGTTGCTTACTGTGACTGGCTGCTAACTGTTACTGGCTATGTACTGCTACTCGTTGCTAACTGCTACTGGCTACTGACTTTTGCAAAGCAGTGGCTGAACATTTCATGTCAACATAACGTTTAGCTACCTTGTGGCTAGCAGGGCAGCTACCTTTAAGATAGCATAGCCCCAGTCTGTTCACTTGACAGCAACGACAGAGCAACTTCTCACTAGAGGACATATTTTTTACTGTTTTACATGAATGTATTATTACTTGAGTGACAAGAAAAATATATTCCGTGAACACCATGTTGTGGTCACCATGGAAACTGATTGCATACAATGTCAGAGGCACAAATGTGTTTAATGCTCATGTCTGCTACTCAGCTTCAGATCTGATCCCAGAGCAGCCTGATCTGCCCGGCCTGTTATATCAGCGGCTAAGTTTAGACGCCTTTGTCCCGCTGAGGAATCCCAGTCCCCGGACGAGCCAATAGGGATTGAACTAACTCACAACCCGAACCTGCTCAGGTTGTCAGCGTCCGTGGACGGGGAGGGCAAAGTCACCCATATTTAACTGAAGTCATCTCACAACAACAAATACAAACCTAAAATTATTCGACTAAAAACACACAGCTCTGACACGTGGATGACCCCTCACCTCGTCGCCCCGCCCAGCTGCAGGGAGACTCCGGGTAGTGAAATCAGCGTACCCTCCGGGCCGCGTGGCGTTTATCTGTCTGGGGTCAGGCCTGCAAACGTTCAGATACAGGTGTGTCATACCTGCAGGAGTCAGACGCCTCTCCTGCAGCTCCATTCGCCGGGATGCTCATCCCGCCTCCGGTGCAGAGTGGGAGGAGGAAGAGGAGGAAGGGGAGGGGCTGCTAATGATCAGCAGGTGGAGTCAGCCTATCAGGTGGAGAGGCCGGAATAGATCCAGATTAAAAGTAATCTCCTCTGGGTCATGAGTTAACTGGGACAAATGTTGTACTGGAAGGTCACCAGTTAGCCTCCAGTTAGCGAGTAGTAATCCCCCAGTCAAACAACGGTTAGTCTCCAGTTTACCAGCAGTTCAAAAGCAGTTACGGTAGTCACTAGTTAATCCCCAGTTAGCTGCTAGTTAATCTCCAGTTAGCTGCTAGTTAATTACCGCTGAATAAAGCTTCGCTCTCATGCTAAACTACATGACCGCTAGTTCTCAGGCTATGCTAGCGCTAGCCTCTGCCCTCAGATGTGGTTGTGTTGACGTTCCAGCGACCTGAATCCGGATCCAGATTCCAGACCCCGTCCACACAGACTCGGTGTTCTCATGAACCAGTCTCTGGTTTTGTTTGAGTCGATTATAATGAGACGCGTTCAAACAACAGATATTTATTTATAAAATAAATAAATAAAGACAAACAGTGACCAGGAGAAGCAAATAAAACTTCGGAATCAAGAAACAGGAACAGAAAACTAGACGGGAAACAGATGCATGTTCAGGTAGTGATGTCATCGTGATGTCATCAATCAGTTTAGCTCTCATGGTTGATTTTAGTGCTCCATTTCATCTGTTAATACGCCCCCTGTCTTTCATTGACTATAAAACTAAGACAAATTCGGACTACACCTTTTACAATTTGAACATTTTTGATGTTTGGGTTAAATTTTGTAGTTGATCAGAAAATAATAAACAATGTGTCACATGACTGCAGAGGAATGTGCAGGAAAAATACAGATAATAGAAGAATGACTGAATAAAACAGACTTTGACACTTTACTAGAACACGAGAGTATTTCAGCTGAAGGCCATAGAAAGCTTGAACGGAACATCGTGACCTTTTGAATTTATCTGATTAAGAGTTTCTTTGAGTTAAATTAAAGATTTATTGAGTCACGCAGGAGTTGTACTTCAAGTAGTTCTTTAAACTAACTACCGTCACTCAGACGTCCAATCAGCTGGAAGGACCAAGAAAGTGTTAAATGTCAAAAACAAAAATGACATAGCTTTAAAAGTACGATAATAAAATAATTTAACCTGATAGATTCTGTGTCTCCCCAAAAATGTACATTGTTTATCAAAAATCACATCCTTCCAGAATTTATGATCAGCTCATATTATTCTGCAGTATCCATGGTAACAGCCATTTGGACTAATTTTCGTTTAAAACGGGACAACTTCCTGTCATGGCCTCAGGTGAACTCATCTGTTCAAAGCTTCAGGTCACCAGCTGGGAGGGCGGAGCTCTAACCAGACCCCACCCCCGAGTTATTGTTGGCCGTCTTGGGGCGGGAGGTGCTGGAACCTTTGTGGCCAATAGCAAGGAAGGGGCTGGACTCAGACGTAACGACGATGCTCGGGATTCGACCTCTCATCGCGTGTCCCTCTGAGAAGTCTCCGCTCTGTCAGAGGAAACCAAAAGAGGAAACAAGGAGGCTTCACACAGAAAGCAGTGAATTTAATCTACGCCTGTTTATCCAGTTTAGGTTCTGGATCATAAAGGTAAACTAGATAGCTGAACTGTCCTCACATTTGGGATGCTGCTGTGCTCCCTGATGCCCATCACGGATACCTCTGCGTCAAAGGACGTCTGGCAGAACCAAAAAGACATGAAAGGGATGAACAGCCTGACCCGCAAAACACCCGGAAGTTCAACGACCTGCAGCCGGTTCTAATCTGCTTCATCCAGAATAATCTACTCTACCCTACCTTACTCTACTCTACTCTACTCTACCCTACGCTACCCTACCCTACACTACCCTACCTAACCCTACCCTACTATACTCTACACTACCATACCATACTCTACCCTACCCTACCTTACTCTACTCTACCCTACCATACTCTACTCTACCCTACCCTACCATACTCTACCCTACCATACTCTACTCTACCCTACCCTACCATACTCTACCCTACCATACTCTACTCTACCCTACCCTACCATACTCTACCCTACCTTGCTCTACCATACCTTACCCTACATCACCCTACTGTAATGGAAGCATATCTATAGCAGCTACAGCTAACATTAGCATATCTGCAGCTGCTTCCTCTAACATAAGCATGTCTCCAACAGCTGCAGCTAAGATTAGCATGTCTGCATCATGTGAATCTGAGAGGCGAACCTTTTCAAAGATGCCTGAATCGTGACTCTTCATCTTGCTCTTGAAGCTGGAGAAGGGGTTGAAGTCCGGGAGCTCAGCGGTGTCCCTGCTGATGTCACAGGACACCTGGCGGCTGGCGGGTCTGGAGCCCATACTGGGCAGATCTGCCTCCGTGTCGGTCAAACCCTGCAAAGGAAAACGCGCCCACCTGCTCCACTATTCTGTTACATCACTTTAGGTGAACTCGACCGGATCAGAGCTTACAGATTCGCTGTCGGATGCAGAGGAGAGGCGGGACTTGCTGTTGTTGCGCCACCTGAATTGGCTGCTGATGTCGGAGGTCTGGCTGGTCAAAGTGGAGCGACGCGCCGACGTGAAGCTGCTGCTGGAGGAGCGGAGGTCACGCTGACGGACGCAGAGCAGGACCCCGAGACATGGAATGTACTTGGCTAACGCTAACCTGGACAGAGATCAAGCCCATGCGTTACCCGATACCCGAGTTTGAGGTTTGTGATCGCCTCGATGATGGGGTCAGGTGTGTTACCTGTACTTTGGGTGTGTGATGGCGTAGATGATGGGGTTGTGGATGGCTGAAGCCTTGGCGATGACGGCAGGCACAGAGTTCATGTAGGGGGTCAACATGTCAGCATACCTGTACCAGGAAACGGTGCAGGTGAAGCTACGATGAGCCGTGCTGCGGAACCAGCCGGCAATCCGCACCTGTGCGACGTTCAGTTGGTTCTAACCACGGCAGGAAAGACTTCACCCACAACAGATGTTACCAAGCTAACCAGCTAGCCATTCAAGGCCTTGGTTCAGTGTCAAGTTCAGACGCAATCCGAATTCTTCCTCCATCTGGTGGGCGCTAGGGGAACTGCAGCCGCAGCCTCGACATTAGACCCGCCTTACCCGGCGAAGGCCGTCAGCGCGACGCTGGAGTACGGAGACCAGGAGACGACGTAGAGCAGGATGACGATCAGGGCAATCTTCGCCATCTTCCACTCGTTCTGCAGCCGCTGGAAGTTCTTCACAGAGTTCCGAGTGCTGCTGTGACTGTGAACGCTGCCGTGAACCTTCCCTACCGCCCTGAGAACACACACACACACACACACACACACACACACACACACACACACACACACACACACACACCTCGTTGTGTTGTTATGTAAAGGGTTATAGCGTTTGTTTTTGTCTTTCCTCCTTTCTGTCCTTGTCTCTGTCTCTCCCTCTCTGTCTTTCTACCTCTTTCTCTCTTTCTCAACCCAACCGGTCCAAAAATAAATGGCCGCCCACCGTGAGCCTTAGGTTCTGTTCAAGGTTTCTGCCTGGTAAAGGGAAGCTTTCCCTTGCCTCCGTCGCCAAAGTTCTTGCTCTTGCGGGGACAAGTTGGGTTCTGTCTTTCCCTGCTCCGCCTGTGAAGAGCCTTGAGACGACTCTCTGTTATGATCTATACAAATGAATTGATATTGAATATTAGGAGGACGGAACCCATGAACTCGACTGACCGGCTGGTGGTGCGGATGGCACGGAAGATGAAGACGTAGCAGTAGATGATGATGGAAAGTGGCAGGAAGAAGACGAAGAGGAAGAGCAGCATGGTGTACGCTCGCACCGACGGCGTGAAGGTCATGTAGTCCCAGGTACAGGAAGTCATCAGACCCTCCGGGACGTAGGCACCTTACGGGCGAGAGACATGGGCAGACGGAGAGAGAGAGGAACACACACTATACTATGACTCTGAGGATGCGGCTTCTCCTCCTCATTGGACCTCAAACACCACGAACCCGTACGACTGATTAGTTCTGATGGATTCTGGGAGGGACGTTCTGGAGAATGAAAGCCAGGTGAGTCCGGTCCGGGCTGAACTCCAGGTGCCTGAATAATCTCCACGTCTTTTTTATTCTTCACAAACAACAACAAACTGAACACGACGGATTGCGTCGCGGGGTTCGGCCGTTCGGGTCCTTACTCCAGCCGAAGAACGGCGGCAGGCTCCAGCCCAGCGAGTAGGCCCAGGCCGCCATGAGGATGAGGAGGGCTCGTTTCCGTGACAACACGCCGATGGAGGTCAGCGGCCGTGTGATGACGAAGTAACGATCCACAGCGATCACAGTCAGCGTGATCATGGAGCAGATCCCGAAGAGAGCGCCGCAGAAGGCGTACAGCTCGCACCCTGAGGAAAGGAGGAGACGGAATCGATCGGGACGATGCTGCTGGGGCGGTGCTGTGGGCGGTGCTGTGGGTGCTGTGGGTGGTGCTGTGGGCGGTGCAGTGGGCGGTGGGGTGGTGCTGTGGGTGGTGGGGCGGTGCTGTGGGGTGGTGCTGTGGGCGGTGCTGTGGGCGGTGCTGTGGGGTGGTGCTGTGGGCGGTGCTGTGGGGTGGTGCTGTGGGTGGTGCTGTGGGGTGGTGCTGTGGGCGGTGGGGTGGTGCTGTGGGCGGTGCTGTGGGGTGGTGCTGTGGGCGGTGCTGTGGGCGGTGCTGTGGGCGGTGCTGTGGGTGGTGCTGTGGGTGGTGCTGTGGGCGGTGCTGTGGGTGGTGCTGTGGGCGGTGCTGTGGGCGGTGCTGTGGGTGGTGCTGTGGGCGGTGCTGTGGGCGGTGGGGTGGGTGGTGCTGTGGGCGGTGCTGTGGTGGTTTGTTGGTACCCTTCTCTCCAAAGATCCACCTCTTGTGCATACTGGTGGTGAAGAAGACGGGCGTCTGGGTGACGCACATCAGCAGGTCTGTGACGGCCAGGTTTATGATGAACATGTTGGCCGGCGTCCGCAGGCTGCGACTCCTGCAACACCAGGAAGCAGACGCAGGAGGACCGGTGAGAGAAAACACCTGAAGCCCACGCCCAACACGTCCAGACCACAACCACGATGGAGACACTTGGACAGACAGGAAGGAGGACAGCCGAGAAAGAGGCCACACCCACTGAGGGTTGAAGGACTTCCTCGTGGATCCTTTTTCGTCTCTTGTAAGACAATCAGGTGTTAGCTTCGCTAACAGGCTAACATCTTTGTTAGCCTGTTAGCGAAGATGACGCTTTGATTTCTTATTATTGTGTTTCGGCACTTTTAGGAAAGCTTCCTGGAAAGCGCCTGAGAGATCAGAGAGATCAGCGAGATCAGAGAGATCAGAGAGATCAGCGAGATCAGAGAGATCAGAGAGATCAGAGAGATCAGAGAGATCAGAGAGATCAGAGAGATCAGAGAGATCAGAGAGATCAGAGAGATCAGAGGAGGACGGCGGCTGCATTTGGGAGCAGGAAGCTGTCCTACCTGCAAAAGGCATATATGACCAGAAGGTTGCCGACCATGCCGGTGATGCCGATGGCGAGGATGACGGAGCCGATAGTATAGTGGGCGTGGTCAGGGACGTCCACAGTGGGGAAAGGGTGCGGGGCCTCAGACAACATTGCCACCTGGGGGGGGGGGGGGAGGGGGGGGCAGGACAGGAGATGCTGCTGATTGGTCACACTTATTATTTATTCTGGTTCCTCTTGCAGAACCACCTTTATCATCCGACATCACGGATTCACATCCGTCCACGTCCTGCAGGCGGGTCATCAGCCCCTCCTCCTTCCTTCGGCCGTTACTGAGCCCCACTTCACAGAATCAAACTGTCAGTTTGATCAAAGGCGAGTGGAGGCAGAGGAGAACGGATGCAGCTGAGGAGACCTCGCCGTGACCTTTGACCCGCTTTAAAAACCAAGGGCGAGGCCTTTCAACCAGCATCCAGCTGCACAATATCTGCCTGCGATCAGCCCGGCAGCAGCCTCTGCGTGCCCCCCCCCCCCCCCCCCCCCGTTTAAAACGTGAGCGTCAGTGGAAAGTTGGCATGAGACCTGACCGCTTCAAAAAAACACATGGACCTGAGCCGGATCAATACTTCAGCTGATGGACGTCCTGACCAGTCAATACATGTTTGTCCAACATCACACAGCAAACAATCAATACCAGATCGGTCCGGCACCGGCCACCCGAACATGCTGCAGGCGCCGGAGGGGCCATGGCCGCGCTAAAATTAGATTAGATCACGAAACTAATGTTATTCTACCCGATCAATAAGTATCAGATGACCTGCTCAGGGTATCAAAGAATACATTCTGGTTTACAGGGGGGGGGGGGGGGGGGCAGAGAATAGTTGTGTCCCACCAAATTCGGTGAAAAAAGTGAATATTGAATATTCTCCAGTTTATTTGGGACGTGTGACGTCACTTATCACGTGGAATGAGATTGTTTTCAAATCAACACATCTGAGCGGTAAATTCGGCTCCGTTCGAATCCCCATCAGAGACCTGGAGTCGATGAGATCAAAGGAAAACGGCCCGAACCAGGTGAACAAAGAGTCACGCAGATTTACGGCGTTCCTGCCGAGTGGAATAAGAGCGGCCGAATAAAGCCGAATAAAGCCGAAGAGAAGCCGAAGAGAAGCCGAACTTGTCTCCGTGTCTTCCGAGTCGCGTTTCATATTCGACTTTTGGCAGAAACAGAATAAATGTTAAATAAATCATTTTCCTGACGGAGTTCGCCGAACAGCCGAAGCGCGCCGTGCCCGGCAGAATAAGTGGCTCACCGTTGGGGGGGTCGAGGCAGGAGGCAGGATGCTGGAACCCCACTTGCCGGGAAGCGTTCACCGTGGAGCCGAGGTCGTTCCACGCGGGGGGGGGGGGGGGGGGGGGCAGAGCCGTGCAGTTCGGCCCGAGCTCGCCGCACGGGATGGCGCCCGGCCGAGCGGTGCGCTGCAGGAGCGCGCCTCCCGCGCCGTCCGTCCTCGTCGCTCCGCCTCACGCGCTCCGCCTGATGGAGGAGGAGGAGGAGGAGGAGGAGGAGGAGGAGGAGGAGGAGGAGGAGGAGGGGGGGGGGGGGGGCAGGATGGAGACCAGGTGAGTGTGCAGGTTATAGGATTAAAGGTGAGGTTACAGGTTAAAGGTTTTAGTAACTTCATCTGACTATTCTTCAGAGATTCTGAATCACCGACGGCCCCCGTGGTGCGTTCACGCGCCTCTCGGAGTTCTGTTGGTTGCAGTGTCTTTATGAGCGTCGTTATTATCCTCACGATGAGGTCAGAAGATCTCTGAAGGCCTCCGGGTTGTTTTTGTGCTGCTCCGTTACGTCAGCGGTTCTGTTCGCACTATAGATAAAAGCCTTTGAGTGGGAACAGATGCTCTGTTCGTTCTTGTTTTCAGATCCTTTTAATTCTCCTCTATGACATAATTCGTTTCTTAGGTGTGAAGTGAAAGTGAACCCAGACCTTCATCTTTATGGGTTTTCCATCTTTATAGTAAGATGAAAGTATTTTTC
>NC_090903.1:15152659-15270812 GCF_040956055.1 Brachionichthys hirsutus | reverse complement strand
GCGAAGATCAGCCTCTGCTGGTCGGGAGGGATACCTGCAGACACGAGTCGTAAACACGAGACCCCGTCCAACACGCCTCGGAACTTTGCATATTTCTGTGGACCAGTAGGATCGGAAAAAAAAAAAAACATGTCCACGGTCTGGTGGTGCAGATCCAGCCCCGAAGGACCCGCCCTCCACTCAGGCTCAATTAAACTAGCTGCCATGGTGATGGACAGACTGACAGTCGGATGAGGTGAGACAGGAAGCAGGTAGAGGAGCCATGATGGGACGGGACAGTTCCTTTTAAGGTCACCTGCCCAACGATAGCTCGCTGCTAACGACCCAGGCTAAAACCACGAGACTGGACAGAACCCCCAACCGGCTCCCGAACCGGATCCGCTCACCTTCTTTATCCTGAATCTTGGCCTTGACATTTTCGATCGTGTCCGATGGCTCAACCTGGGGGGGAGGATCGGGTCACGTGTTACCCTTTCATCTCAATTTATTGCAGACGTCATTTCATGTTGTCAGAATCCGCCCGTCTGTCACAGCTAAGTTAGCTTAGCACATTTACAGCTACAAGCTACGAGTGGATTCAGCCCTTATTTACACACCCGCAACAGCAAGATGGCGTTAAAACACACACACACACACATATATATATATATATATATATAAATAGACGTTTAAATCCGTGTAACCGGAAGGGATAACATAAATACGGGACCCGCGGCTTCTGGTCCTTCCCCTCCAGCCCGCTAGGGCTCACCCACCTCGAGAGTTATGGTCTTCCCCGTGAGGGTTTTGACGAAAATCTGCATCCTGGCGTTTCTTCCACCTTCACGAGATAAAAGCAAAGACTTTAAACGGACCGACGGCGGCGAAACGGCCGCTAAAAACCACGTATTTCTGTAATGAACGTGTGGAAACACGGAGCACCGTCTTACCACAGGCTCACTCCTAATGGCGGATCGTGAGAAGAGGACCTCCGTCGGGCGCAACAGGGTTTCCTACCACAGTCTGCAGGGGCAGGGTGACCGTTCCGACGCCTGATCGAAACTGTCAATAAAGTTCTGTTGGTTTTCGCATTTGTTTACCTTCTTTTCCCGACTGCGTCACGGCGTCCATGTTTGTTACAGTTAATACCGCGGTGCAATCAGTTGCATTTAAACAGGGAAGCAGTTGTTTATTTTAAAAAAACCTCAATTTCCCAGAGAGCTTTTAACTGTTACCATAGCAACGGGCGGAAAAAAGACGCAATGAAGCGAGGACGCAGAGAATTGGGAGTATAATCAGGCGTAAATCACAATGTCCGAGCCCCAGAGCCCGGGCAGACATCCGGACGGAGAACTGTCGGTTTGCGGCTGTGATCAGAGCTTCTTCCGGTCTCTGTCCGAGTTCACCGAGCAGGAGGAACGGAACGGAACGGGAACGGAGGGTCCGGACCGCGCCCGCCACAGCGTCTACCGCTCCGTGTTCAGCCAGGTAGAAGTACTCGGATACTTTACTCGATAGTGCTGACTCATTTCCCCGGAAGACACGAAAAAATAAAGACAAAAGAAATGAAGCAACGTGATCTAAAAAAAATATTCTATGGCACCTTCAGTAAGTGGTTGCTGTGCTGATCTCAGTATGACGTCATCCCATGCGATGACGTCATCCCTTAAGACTCTACTGTTCAGCCTCAACACAAAGAAAATAAATGTCCGAGTTACATTTGATGTCGTCGACAACACTTTCTATTGAAGGTGTGCATAAATGTTTATCGTCATGACAACCGCAGCGATAGAGCTGCTAATTACCATAGCAACATGGTAATTTTACAATATTATGGTGAATGTTTGAGTTCCACTGTCACAGCTAAATATCCAGATATCAGTGAGTGTCTGTAATCAATAACATCTGTAATCAATAAAATATGTAATCAATAACATCTGTAATCAATAACATCTGTAATCAATAAAATATGTAATCAATAACATCCGTAGTCAATAACACGATGTGTTATCAATAACCTGTAACCAATAACACGATTATTGTAATAAACCAGGAGCTCCTCCCCTCACCTTCATCAGGTGATCTCACGAGCGACGGCCTATCAGAGACTTCTGTTGGCCATCAAGGCGGAGTATGATGACATCATCGGGGAGCTGCAGGGGCGGGCGGCTGAGGCGGGGTCAGTTCAGCGGACTCTGGCGGCCTCGGCGTCACACGCAGACTCCGTGATGACCTGCCAGAGGCGAGCCGCCCAGCTGAGACAGCGGTGAGTCGTCGTTTACGCCAGTGTGAACAGGTTACCATGGGAACAAGGCCCCTGAAAGTGAACGGGGGTCCAGAGAAGGGTTAAATCTTCTGCTTCCAGAACTTCAGACCTTCAGAGGGAAACAGCTGAGCTCCAGGAGGAGCTCCAGAGACGGACAGAATCCAGGAAGCAGAGCTCCAGGGTCCCAGGTACGCCCGACCCATGGCCGTGGTTCAGGTAGTATAAACCCGGACCCGGACCCGGACCCTATCCACATCCAAATAAAGACACAAACAAACAACTCAGTGGCCTCTACTGGACCTGGACCCGGTGCTCATCTGTGTTCTGTCCCCTGATGCCTGGAGGACAGACGAGACAGTATCGGTTTCTGGACGCAGTGGATCACGGTCCCTCTTCTGTGTCTTCTCTCAGGGTTAACGGGGGTCCAGTCAGAGGATCCAGAGGCTCTGGACCGACATTTGAGACATCTTGAAACCCAGAGAGCCATTCTGCTGGACCAGAAGAGTCGCTGCGTCTCTCTGGAGGTCAAGGCCCAGTTGGACACCGAGCTGCAGAACGCCGAGCATCACAGAGACCGCCTGAGGCTTCAGAACCACCGGCTGATGGTCCTGTAAGACCTGCGGCCAGTTCTGCTCATTGAACAAGGATTCAGCTAGAACGAGGAGACGAGCACACACTCCATGGAGGGAACGCAGAAAGTCCGGATCCGTCCCTCTGTTGGGATCAGCGGTTCTACCCTGGTCCATGACAAGAGCCGACCGAGCTCAGTCCAAATCCCAGGAAGCTCCTCAGTAATCGGAATTCATTAATAATCGATGATTCCAAACAGGACTCCTGTGTCTTTTAAGAACCCACTAAGTCTGTCTGTGTGGGCGGGGTTTAAAAACAACCGTCTGTGTGGGCGGGGTTTAAAAACGACCGTCTGTGTGGGTGGGGTTTAAAGACAACTGTCTGTGTGGGCGGGGTTTAAAGACAACTGTCTGTGTGGGCGGGGTTTAAAAACGACCGTCTGTGTGGGCGGGGTTTAAAAACGACCGTCTGTGTGGGCGGGGTGTAAAAACGACCGTCTGTGTGGGCGGGGTTTAAAGACAACTGTCTGTGTGGGCGGGGTGTAAAAACGACCGTCTGTGTGGGCGGGGTTTAAAGACAAATGTCTGTGTGGGCGGGGTGTAAAAACAACCGTCTGTGTGGGCGGGGTGTAAAAACGACCGTCTGTGTGGGCGGGGTTTATCTGTCTATCTGCAGGTACCGTCGTCTGGGGATCGTCTCTGAACATTTGTCCAGCCTGGAGGGACACAAACGGACTCTGGAGGAACTTCTGGGTTCCACGCTGCAGAACGTCAGACGAGCTGCAGGTGAGACTCCCAAACGTTCCTTTGAGCAGGACGAACGTTGACGCTCCACGTTGCCGTGGCGTCCGCGGACGTCCGCCTGAGCAGACGCGGCGGTTCCCTTCCTGTCCGTCTCGCAGTGACGGACGAAGACGCCCGCAGGATTGACGTCGAGCTGTCGGAGGACAACGAGCCCACCGGAGTGGACCGGCCCAAACTCCTCAGCGACTACCTGGACAGGTGTCGAGTGTCTGAAGGTGACCCGATGGCTCCGCGACGCTCTCTGAAGCCGGTTCCTCCGGTTCCTCTGGTTCCTCCATCAGGTTCTCCGAGCTCTTTGGGTCGGCCCAGTACGACGAGGCTGCTCTGCTCGCTGCCCGAGCTCCCGGGGGGGTCCTGAGGAACCTGGACACCATGGAGATGTTTAAAGGTGGGGGGGGGGCGCTCCGAGACACCCCCGTGTCCACGTCCAGGTTCTTCTCGTTTAACTTCTTGTGCGTCCCAGGTGTGGAGGGCCCCCCCGGCAGCGCCCCCCCTCTGCTGCTCTTCCTTCGGGCCCTGCTGGCGTCCGTCCCGCCTGAGGACAAGCTGCCGGCCGTCGTCTCCCAGCAGGCCGTCCTCCACGCCCTGCGGCACGGCGCCACGCGGCTCGTCGCCCACGCCGTCGCCAACGACAAGTAAGCGCCGCCGCCGGGTCGTTCCGCTCGCCGCCGCTCCTCCTCACGTTCCTCGTCCTCTCAGGCTGACCCCCTCGGAGGACCTGGGCGACCTCCTGACCCAGCACGCGCACCAGAACCGGGGCGTGGCCGACACCTGTCTGGCTCTGTCCACCGTCGTCTACGAGGCCTGCGGGTTGGACAGGAAAATCGCTCTGAGCATGTGCAGGAGGGGCCTGATCCACGGGGCCGCCGAGTCCATGAAGCACGCCGAGGGCCTCGCCGCCGGTGCGTGCGTGCGTGCGTGCGCGTGTGTGTGCGTGCACGTGTGTTTCCCATTCAGCAGTCTACGTTTCTCTCTCTCTTTCAGAGGACTGTATGTGGGTTCTGGCTCGCTCGTCCAGCCTCTCCCTCTTCCAGCTGTTGACGGAGCCCCTGGGGGGCCAGTCGGCCATCTTGTCAGTGGGCGTGGCCTGTTCCACTCTGCTGGCAAACCCTCAGCACCGGGACTTTGGTCTGGAGATTCTGGACAGCTTTGTGAGCAGAGGACGAGGTGAACCCATTAAAGGTTCAATAAATGTCACAGCTGTCCCTTCTGGGTTCTGACCCGGTCCGGGCGACAACCAGACTCTGACCTTTGACCTCATTCTGTATCCTCTCAGGGGTTTTGGAGGAGGTGATCCTGGAGGACAGCAGCTCCTCGGTGGACGTTTGGACCCGGCTGGCGTCTCTGTGCTCTGAGCTGAACAGGTCCGACCTGAGCCAGGCCATCACGTCTGTCCTGCTGGACCAGAGCGGGACCAGAGTCCTGTCCCCGGACCTGGAGGAGGGAGCCCGGATCGTGGAACACATCTTCCTGTGAAGGTGCGAGTCCACCTGTCCCGCCGAGTCCACCTGTCCTGCTGCATCCACCTGTCCCGCCGAGTCCACCTGTCCTGCTGCGTCCACCTGTCCCGCCGAGTCCACCTGTCCTGCTGCGTCCACCTGTCCCGCCGAGTCCACCTGTCCTGCTGCGTCCACCTGTCCCGCCGAGTCCACCTGTCCCGCCGAGTCCACCTGTCCCGCCGAGTCCACCTGTCCTGCCGCTGATGACGACGCAGTGGAGAAAACAGCGTTATCTCATCCTCAAACCGCTCCTGGGGCCACGCCAACGTTAGCATTTAGCCTCGCAGGGACGCTAGCACGGCGGCGGACGCGCTGAGACGGGTGTAGCTTGGATTTGTTCCGATATATTTGTCTCGGTCCAGCTTAATCTACAATTCCGTTGTTCCCTGAATGCAGCACAACTAATCCGATAACCGCAACGCGCACGCACACGCACACGCACGCACACACGCACACAGCATGAGGTGGAGTTGGTACGTGGTTTATATATACGCTATCTATCTATGTGATCATGAATGAGAACTTCTTGAACATTTACATTATAAATAAAGGTTAAACATGACGTGCGCGTCTCGTGTACTTTTGGCGAAGTTGGTTTAGCGTGATTCAACGTCGTAAAAAAAAATGAAATAAAAGCGGCGTTTTAAAGTTCTTCCGGTCTGGGCTGGATCAGAACCGGACTGACTGTTCCTCCAAACTTTTAGAGGCGGGCCGACTGAGGAGGCGGTACGTTACGCCTCCGCTCGATTGTGACGAGCTCTGATTGGTCACGGCTCGCGCCACTCTGAGGAAGGCCGCATGTGATTGGTCAGCGAAGTTCCTCTCAGCTCCGTCCGTCCGAGACTTCGCAACGACGAACCCGACTTGTGGCGCACTTGTTTGACTTCTTCCGCCGTCAGCGACGCGCAGACTTTCCGGAGGGAGTCACCGGAGCGGTTTAGCAGTCCGTCTCGGTAGAGGTTTCAGACGGGGGCGGGGGGGGCGACTGAACCGGAACATTACCGGAACCGAAACTTTTTCACCTCGGAAGGCAGTTCGGAACAAAAAGGAAAATGGCAGACAGCGCGGAGCGTGAAATCTCCTCCACGTCTCTTTTGGGCACCGACGAGGCGCACCACTACCAGCCCGAACCGGAACCGGACCGGCTCGACAAAGACCTCTTCAGCGTAGATGATATTGTGGACTTAGTCGGCGGGGCTCAGGACGCCTTGAACAGGCACATGGTTGAAGACGGTCCGCCACATGGCTCGGTAGAAACATTCCTAGCGGGTCCAGTGACGGTTCTTGAGCCGGAACCGGTGCCGGTCCCGGACTCCACCGGTCCTGGTTCTGTCCCTGAGACCCCCTCAGCTGCTGTCCAGCCTGAGGTTGTCGCACCCAAAGCCGAGCCCGAGCCGGAACCTTTACCGGAGAGCGACGCCCTCCCACCGGCGGAACCCCGGACGCCCGCCGCAGCCCCCGCAGCCCCCGCAGAGGCAGCAGAGAGACCGGCGGCGACGGAGGCACCAGCGGCACCAGCATCTTGTGAGTGTCTCAACGGAGAAATCCGTTCAATCGACGCGGATTGTTTTTTATTTACATCGGATAAATAACATTTATCGCCGACATGGCTGACGAGGCTGTTCCAACGGTCCGGTTCCTGCACGGCCGACGCCGACGCCGAGCCGAGCCGAGCCGAGCCGAGCCGAGCCGAGCCGAGCGCCGCGTCCGTCTGTTTAACCAACTCCGTTACCGGTAACCCTTCCACGCTAAACCGAAGCGGATCTGCGGGTGAATCGTGAATGTTGTGAATTTTCGTGCTCCGTCACGGCGGGTTAGCCGGTCACCGGCTAGCGATGCTACCCCGAGGGCAGGCTGTCACCGTGCGGCTGCCCGTCAGCTGGACGTGAACGACGGGAGACGTTGCTCCAGGCCGAGGTGGAAGCTGTTCGGAACATGACGCCATGTTGCTTCTTCTCGCCGAGATTCCCGCCTCGGGTTCGGGAGGCGCGGCCCGGGTTAGCCTCGGGTTAGCCTCGGGTTCGGGAGGCGCGGCCCACCTGCGTGGACCGTCAAACGTCGGGAAGCATAACGGGAGCCCTTAGCTCGGTGAACCGGCCCCGGTTCGACTAAACCAGTAACATGTCGCCTGCCAGCTTCAAAAACATCGACGTGACGTCTTCGTCGAATTCACCGCCGGGGCGTCTTTGACAGCCCGAACAGCGCCCATCCGCCCCCTGCCGCGCGCATGCTAATGGTTGCTAACGGAGTTCCGTTATCGGACAGGCGTTTCCCCTGTCCGATAACGAAGCGCGTTGGGCGCGGCGCGGATCCGGGCTATTTCACTGCTCTTTATCGTAATATTGTTTTTTTTTTTGTCATCACGATATGGACGAGATCACGTGACACTAAATTCTAGCCATGTTGGTCGAAGTGACAAGGACCTGTCCGATAATGGAAATGCGTGTGGCGGTTAGCGCAGCGCCGCGTAGCAGAGATTAGTCACAACAAAGGAATCCGCTCCGCCTCCCCTCCCAGTCCGCATCCAGCCCAACGTCTACCCGTCCGGACCAGAACTGGTTTCTGCGGAGGTTCTTTAACTCTGCCGGTGATGCTGGAATTGAATCTGATTCCTGGGCGGCTGCAGGTGAACGGGCCTGCCCCCCCCCCCCCCCCCCCTCTGCTCGGAGGCAGGGTGGGGCTGCATGACTCGGCCCCTGGCCTGAACAAAGGACCGGTAGGTGTGAGGGACACGTGCCCGTTTTCGGGGGACATTCCTTTCCGTCCCTAGAGACGGTCGTTGGGCTTCGTCCCGCCGCCGCTCGTCTCGGTTGAACGTTGAGGTTGGGCTGTTGTCTGGTGACCTGTCATCAAGCACTGATCAATAATGCGGTTATTAATCCACCAATCAGAGGCCGGTCTTGGTCGGTCTTCAGGCCTGACCGCTCCGTCTCAGATGGGTTTTTTCCGGACAGCTGATCGTCCGGGGCCTGCATCGTATTTCTGGGTCAGTCTGTGTTTGTCGAGCGCCTGTGATGTGGTCGGGTGGATTAGAAGCGGGGGTGGGGGGGGTGTCAGACACACCGTCGCAGGGGCTTAATGGTGTGTGTGTGTGTGTGGGGGGGGGGGGGGGGGGGGGGGTCCGTCGGCAGGGAAACCACAGCCGGCTTTAGCCTGGAAACAATGAGACCCTCGTTGATCTAGAGTCATTCTGGTCTGGAGCTCGTAGGTTTCAGACCCACGTGGTGCTGATACACGGCGTCCACGGGACACTGTACCCAGTGGGGGTCTCACCGCTGGGGGGCTCCTGGACCTGGTCCCGCCTCCCCAGTCTGCAGATGTTTCTCTCAGCTGCTTTTTAAACTTGTGTTGTTGGACCAGAGACGGAAATGGTGCGCTGGTTTGTATTTACTGATGCCCCCCCCCCCCAGGCCACGCCCCCTACGACCGTGTCCTGTACTGCATATTTCCTAGGAGGGGGGGCAGAATCATCTGAGTCTGCACTGTGGTTGTCATAGTGCGTCAACTGTAACCTGACCTGGACCAAAGCGAGCCGACCCGACCTTTCAGCATCCAGCTGACCTTTGCCCCCCCCCCCACACACACGCACCTCGGGGCCTATTATTAGCTGCCTGTAGAGCAAAAAGCAGCTGCTTTCCAGAAGAGGGTTTCTCTGACAGACATTTGAAACTGTTCCAGGTGAGATCTGACAGGAATCCGGTTCCTTCGTTTTCATTTCACGGATTATCTTTTTATTTGTCGGGGCCGGTCGCGTTTGTGGATCGCTCAAATCGTGGTAGGAGGAGAATGTCTGGTCTTTCCAGGCTTCCTTACCTGCTTCCTGTCTGCACCACCTCTCCCTTAAGACAGCGCTAGCTTAAAGCTAGCATCTGCAGCTAAACATGGAAGCAGTTGAATCGGTCATCACCAATGCAGCCGGGTCAGAACCCCTCCTTGATAACATCTGCTCTTCTGACAGGCCGGCTGAATTCTTCTCTGCTGTTGTCTCGCCTCTCTCCACAGATGTTCCTCCTCTTCCTCCTTCTAAAGCTCAGCCTCTTCCTCTGATGCAGTTCCCTACAGGCAAGTTCTCTCTGCCCGCTATTGTCCATTCGAGTGTTTAAACGTAACCCTTTGCATGTGAGGATCTTTAGCATTTTCGTTGTATGCTTGTTTATCCTCTGAACGCTAACGTCTGCTAACACTGATCGACGTGAACTCTGATGGCGCCGTGGGGCCGGTGGTTCGGTCACAGGGCATGGCTTGTTGGCTTGTTGGCTTGTTGGCATCAGACCTTGAGCAAAACCTCACGTTGGCTCCGTGGACCAGTCCTGGGTTGCAGCCCGACATGACAAATGCTGACTCATCTTAAACTTTCTTTTTTTGGGTGGGTGGCCGGGGGCATAAAGTTTGGTGAGAACACTTAAAAGATTCCCTCCGTACTTGAGGTGTGCTAGTTTACCTTTTCAATCACATAATAGGTTCTTACTTTAGGTTTGTCCACTCAGACAATCAAGTCCTGGGATGTTAGCTGCTTTAAACTAGCTTGGTGCGCATCCTGCTAATCATTGACAGTCCAAAATAAAACCAGTTGCAGTTTCATTGAGGTTCCGTGCTTCATAGTACTGTTAGTAGTAATCAATCATGTGATTCAGAAGGTCTCCCCAATTGTATCTTCTTTTTCTTTGAATTAGCTGCTAACCGCTGCTAGCTGCTAATTCAGTCCTCCCATTGTGGACTGCACACGGTACATCTTCGCTTCGTCGCCCGCCCCACCCCGTTCTGGTATTATCACCTCCGTTGCTTTTTCACGGGTGTGAGAAGGCCGACCCCCCCTCTACACCTTCTTGGTGTAAGGCGCAGTTAACATTTGAGCAGCATTTGTCGGGTCCTGATGGGTTTTCTCAGGTTCTGATGGTTCTGTGAGGAATGGAGTATGTATTTGATATGTGCTGTATTGCGTTCTCCCTCCTTCCTCTCTATTCAAGCACTCGGGCAGAAGGGTGATTCCCCTGCCCCCATATCTCCGCTTTCCCCTCTTCACTCTCCCGACTCTTTGGAGGAGCTCTCTCTGACTGATAGTCCCAACCAGCCCCCGACTCTGGGACGTTCTGCACCCTTGGGCTCCTTCTTGACTGAACCCCCCTCCGCTCGAGACGTGCCCTACGTGGGTGAAAAGGGCGACTCTGGACCGGCACATAGTAAGAACAAGGAAGATGCATTAGCTGGTCCTTACCTGAGTTTAGGGAAAGACCCAGGGCCTCATAATCCGTGTGAAGACAGTGGAGTCTCCTTTTCACCTGAGGAAAGGCTGATTAGCTCAGACAGGGCCGCCGCTGGTCCCTCCCCGGTAAAGCCCCCGGTGATGGTCCCCGAGTCTCACCTCTCCTCCTCTAACCCAACAGAATACTGGGACTCACCTTTACTAGCATCTCAAGACAACTACAAGGTTTCCATGGACAAGTTCTCCAAGGACACGGCTCCAATCGGCTCTTCCACACATGAGCAAGGTGACCAGTATGATGAAGATGATGACCTAATGGGGGAAGTGAAGAATAATAATCCGTTTGATGGCTACTCCCCGCTGGAAGATAGTGGTCACTCTTATTTTGGAGACTTAAAGACCGACAGCAGGGCCTCAAAAGTGTCAGACAGTCCGACTCCAGATCTGGTCCAGTACGGCCAAGTTGAAGAACCCCAGCAGGCCTCGCCATCTTTCACAGACGAAGGAGCAGCTTTCCTGAAGAGCACGCTCGCCTCCGAGTCATTTATGCAGGCAGGTGATCAGTTCTCGTCGGTTCTCAAAGATGACGACGACGAGGAAGAGGATTCTGCTCTGCCGCCGTCACTCCCAGACATTTTAAAGTCTTCTCCACTCAACCCTGATAAAATGGACTCCGGCTCCTCGGAGGGAAGCCCGGAGGAGCAGAGTCCCATCCTGGAACGAAGGATGATGGAGTCCCCCAATCCTCCGATTAATCTGTCCGCTAACAATCCGTTTGCTTTTGATGCTAAGGTGTCGCTGCTGAAGGAAATGACCGAGGAAATGGAAGTGAAGGTGGCAGATGACGTAAAATTAGACGATAAAATCTTCAGCGCGTTTGACCTTGTTAAAGACGCCAAGGAAACTCCGCCCACCAAAATCAAAGAAGAGGAACCCGTAAAGACGGAGCAGAATGATTGGTTTCCAAGCTACGATCCCCCCAAAGCGACGGAGAAGGTTGAACCAATTGACTTCGAGGGCGGAGAGCCTCCCATTGAAGACTCTGACTCTGAGTCACCGACGGCGGACTCCCTGTCCCCGGTCCTTGAGGCCATGGCCAGGAATCCTGGCAGCTTCCAAGTAGAGATGGAGAAGATGGAGATGGAGGAGCCAGAGGTGGCTGAGGAGGTCTCCGAGCACGAAGTCTCCTCTGAGGAGTTCGAGTTCATCGAACGACCACCCAGGGGTGTTATCGATGAGTTCCTCGAGGCTTTGGATACCTCAAAGTTCGGCGCTCCCAGGCTTCCGGAGATCCCGATGGATGACGATCTAAGCTTCGAGAAGAAAGAGGCGTCTCGGGTTTCTGCTGGGGCTGAATCTGAGGTTCCCGGGCAGAGCTCCTACCATCTCCTCGCTGAGACCACCCCCCAGAAGAGCAAGGCCGAGCTGGAGGAGCTCCACGTCCAGCAGCCCCCTTCCCAGGCTCCGCTTGCCCATTCCCCTGACTGCAAACCAGAGGAGGCGCCCGCCAAGGCGAGCGTGGAGGGAGGAAGACTGTTTCAGATGCCGATGGTGAACGTTAGAGCAGGTAAAATAAACCAGTTCTGGCATGGACCCCCCCACCCCCACATCCTCCTCAGTTGTCACTGACTTCCTGTCCACCTGCATCACATTCATCTCACTCTTTCGTTCACCTGGTGTTTTGTCCCAGCCAGCAGCTCGTTTATTTCACGTCTCGTCTTCCTGTCTTTAACCTTTCGTTTCCGGCGCCTGCTTATCTTTGTGTGTTTCCTCCTGCTTTAACCTTTTGCTTTCACTGCATTGTGTGCTCTTGTCTCAACAGTAACATCTGCATTTTTGGGTCGGGGTCGGGGGTATGTGCTTGTGTATTCATTAAAATGTCTGTTGTGCGTTCTGCTCCATCGTTGGAACCGTCTGAAGGTTGGTCCAGACTTTGCTATTTGCCCCTCTGGGTATTTCTGGTGTTGAATTAGCGCTCTCTGGAAATAACTCTGGACGCCAGCGTGAAACCCGACCACACCCCGCCACCGAGCTGATGTACCCGGTCCCAGGCGTCCCGCTGAAACATGGTTGTCTCAGATGGATGCAGCCTTAATGCTGAATGTCAGATGGTCTGAGCTGCGTTCTCATTGGAGTGGGCTGAACTTCTGGACTCGGCGACAGATGAGATCTGGCTCCAGGTGTTGTGGTTCGGTGGCGTTCGTCTGGCGATAAGACGCTGAAGTGTGTTTTTAATTTAAATCAGACCTGTCGTCAGAGGATGACCTGTAATCTTCATCGCTTGAGCTGATTGGTTGGTCGTCAGACCGACTGATGTATGCCGATGACTGGAACTGACTCTGTTGTCAGGATCGCCTTTAATTAAAGCCGCCTCCTCCTGCTCCTCCTGCTCCTCCTCCCTGCATTGCGACACTGGCAGGCCCACAGAGGGGTTCTCCGACTGAGAACCCACTCGGCAAATGTTCCTCGTCATGCAACGGGAATGAATCCCGCCGGCTGGTGTCGGGTCTCGCTGGGAGCAGCTCGGCATTCCTATCGGAATCTTTATCAGCTGCTCAAACTATTTCCCGGCTCCGATTCCAAGCTCCTCTTTAGTCTTTCGTTTCGTTGACCGATAGGCAAACAGGAAGCTCCTCGGTGGCGAAGGCAAACGCTGCTGCGCCGTTAGCGATGAGGTAACGCTGCTACACGCCGCAACGGTCGCGCGTCTTTCCTGTCTTGGGTTTTACCTCGGGAACAACCGATGATGGATTATCCATCCAGGATTTGTTTTGTTAACGTTTCTAGATAAAGTGCACAAATACAATCTTTTTCACACACACGCACACACGTGGTCACATGGTGTCGGCGACCCGTGAGCTCTGATGGGTTCAGAACCAGGACTGTCAGAATTTAGATGCAACTTGAATTTAGTCTGATAATCAGACACCAGGTTAGCATTATGCTATCAGACGGTTTAGCATTCAAAAGGACCTCTGACATGAGCTAAAAGCTAACGCTTGAGTAGTTTAGAAGCTGCACAGGCGCCCTCTAGTGGAGGAGAGCGGTAATTACATGGACCGCCAACATGCACACATGAGCTGGGGCTGATGGGGTCTGGAGGATTTGATCAGTGAAACCATTTTGAAAGACCCCCCCCCTTCTGGTGTGACTGCAGAGGGAGAGGAGTCCTTCATCAGCAGATTTAAGAAAGTAGAAGTAGAAGGGGTGACGAAGGGAAAACGGGCTGAGCGCAAACATGAAGGGAGTTCATGCCGGGGGGGCGGTAACAGTTGCTGCATCAGAGCATTGGCAGCAGACAGTCGGCTGACGGCTTGCCTGCAGGACGGAGTTCATTTGCTTGCTGGAGACAAACCCTCCTCCTCCTATGCTCCTCCCCTTCCTGTTCCTGCTGCAGCCAGACACGGTTTCATTCAGCGCCGGGCGCTTCGTGTGGAATGTGTCTTTGCTGATCAGATGGACGAGCGCACGGAGAACAGCTGTCGGGGCGTGGAGCAGCCGTGGCCTGAAGTGACGCTCTGGAGACAACGGGGTACACCTCGTCCTTTCTTGCTCCTCTTTATGCTGACTCTGCTCTGGGCTAATGTTGGGGGGGGGGGGGGGGGGGTTACAGGTACATGATTGTAGATCTTTCTGGACAGTTTGTCGTCCTCGGGGACCTTTGGACATTCAGCTGTTGTGTCCAAAGGTGGATGGGTGGAGTTTGTGAGTGGAGCGATGTTAGCTGTTGGGTTAAAGATTCGCTAGCGTCTTTGGAAATCAGTGTGTGGCGTTGCGTTGCGTTTTCATCTAGAGTTGATCTTTCTTGCATTCAGAAGCAGCTATCGTCTTCTATGGAGCTAGTTTTTCCTACGGTGGCCCTGAATGAACAAATGAAACGGGCTCCGAACACACTTTGGCTTTCTTAGCAGCTAGCCTGCAGTCTGCAATGTCGCCACTAGATGTTGCTGAGTCCAACACACGCTTGGTTCTTTTTGGGGTTGTATTCATCCTGTTTATTATTCATGTTTGAGCACAAATTCAACCAATTAGAGCTCATCTTCATTCCTTTTAGAGCCGGGTGTGCCTCACCTGGAGCTGCTATCGAACCAGACTGTTGAGTCTGGAGAGGATTGATGGTTCACATGACGCTCCGGCTTCCGGCTGGACTTTATACTGAACGGGGCTCCACGCACGCTAATGTTGATTAGCTATCGGTGTAATTGTGTTGGTCATGCGACGCCTTCTCCTGCCGTTGTAATCCTCGCTTTGAGGCCGTGCCGTCAGGATAGCGGCCACGCCTCAGGCTGCCATGGCTGGACTTTGAACATGAAGCCGTTTGGTGCTGAATGCAGAAATGTTTCATCAGCCACAGCCGGAGTTTAGCGTTTTCACTTGTTAGCCGTAGCACCGATTTAATCTGAAGCTCCGCCGCAACATGCTAGTCGATAGCTAAAAGGACATCTTGTCTGAAAGCGCATGTTAAAAACAACTGCTGCTGTTTTCTTCTACATCGCTGAGTAAGGTGAGGCGGCTTTGTGCTGCCCTCTACTGGTTGTCACGAATGATCCTTTACTGGTCTGATCCTCATTATGGTGAAATAGTTCCTCATCCCAGACCAGACCAGGTTCCTGTTAGTCCATTTGACATGTTTGGAGATTTTAAGCTTGATTACTTCTGCACTTTTGGCTTCCCAAGGAGAATGACCAGGTGGACCTCCTGGACAGAGCCACTGTCTCTAAGCCGTCCATGGCTGTCCTCACCACTGTCCTGTAGACCTGTCTCATCACCATGACAAACAAAAAGGGGGCTCAGAGCTGATCCCTGGTGCGTCCCACCTCTACACTAAACTCCTGTTACTCCTACTGCACACTTCACTGCTGTCCTACATGTCCTGAACTACTCTGTCGTACTTCTCTGCCACTCCAGACTCCCTCATGCAGGACCACAGTTCCTCTCTGGGCACCCTGTCCTAGGCTTTCTCTAGATCGACAAAGACACAATGCAGCTTCTCCATTGTTAGCCTCAATGCTAACATTGCATCTGTGGTACTCTTCCTCATCATAAAGCATTACTGCTGCTCACAAATACTTACTTCTGTCCTTAGTCTAGCCCCAACCACCTTTCCCCATAACGCCATCGTGTGACTCGTCAGCTTTGTCCCCCTATAGTTACTATACCGGTACTGCACTCTGTGTGTCTCCCTTCCCCAGAAGGTTGTGACGTCAACCACGTATCTGTTAATTTCAAGCAACATTAAAGTATCGTTTGCAGTTACATAGCGGCCATTGTTTTGTGACGTCACGTGAAGAGTGACGCTGCCGTGTTATGGCTTATTGGGCTAAAACTGCTAAAATTAGCATTCACGTCCTTCGTGTTTAAAATACGCGGTTTCATAGACGAATAAACAGTAATTTTAATCTTTAACACTTTCCTGTTTTTCTCCGCGGTGTTTTATGATGGTTAATGGTGGTTAAGTGTCCTAAAGTTCATTTTACGCGGAACAAATCCGTTAACGCGAGAGGCCGAGCTGCGCATGTCTCTCTCTCCCCCCCATTGCTTCTTTATGTCTCTCTCCCTCCTCCCGTCAGCCAGGCTGTGCCGCTGTGTTCAAGATGGACTCCAAATGGGGTTAGTCGGGTGCTAATCTTTTATTTAACGGCCGTCCCTCGACTCTTGTCGCGACGCCTCTGCGCGTTCTGTTTCAACGGAGCGTCCAACTTGAGCACCGAGGCTGTCTGCGGCCTCCGCCCGCGGAGAACCGACGACTGCTACGGGTCATGCTGGACGGTTTGTCGTCGCGGTGAGGACCGCAGCCAGGCGGGATGGTAGTAGAACTCTTTGGGGTTCGGGTTGAATAAAGGGGGGGGGGCTTAATTAAACATAACGGGAAATAAAGCGGGGTCTTCGGTTTGGCTAACTCCGATGCGGCTTCTATTTTTAGCCTGCGCACGGTGGACTTAGCACTCCTGCTACCATATGTAGCCAGGCTGCCCCATTTGGACCGCGGACTCGCCCCTTTCCACACCTCCTCCTCCTCCTCCTCCTCTTCATGCCGGGTCGGGACATCCGGACGATGTCTCTGTCGAGCTCCTGGGCACAGCTGCCGCTAGCGGACGGGGCTAGCGGCGTGTTGGCATGCTGGGGGGGGGGGGAGGCTAGCTGTCGGCTAGCTAGCCAGGTGTCAACGCCCACAGAGACCGAGGAAGCTTCCTGAACCGGTCCCGGTGTGTGAATACGTTACCGGAAGATTCTGCTTTGATCTGAAATCAACGGTAATCTGATTAATTAAACGGATTAAGATAGGCAGAGGCTGAAACAGTTTGTGTTGCTGAGCAGGGCCGAACACGGAGGAGCTAACATCGCTGAGCTCGGCCCAGAAAGGTGGGCTGCCGGTCGGAACCTGTCGTTTAACACAATTCTATAACTTCCCTGTATGATTATTAAAGTGTTCTGATTATATATCCAACCAGTAATTGGAATGTTATCAATTAAAACTTTCCACCGGGGCGGCCCAAACGAATGAAATCGGGACGTGGGCCGGTTCTGTCTGCACGGCGCCCCCTAACTGTCAGCCTTCCTCCTGCAGTGGTGGATCTCCTCTACTGGCGTGACGTTAAGACCTCGGGCGTGGTGTTCGGCGCCTCCCTGCTGCTGCTCCTCTCGCTGATGGCGTGCAGCATCGTGAGCGTCTCCTCCTACGTCGGCCTGGCGCTGCTGTCGGTCACCATTTGTTTCAGGATATACAAAGGCATCCTGCAGGCCATCCAGAAGTCCAACGACGGGCACCCCTTCAGGTGAGTCGCAAGCCGAGCTCTCGGGTTCTCCCCGTGTTCGGCGCGCTCCTTTCACGTTGCAGGCGTTACTCCTGCAGGAGGAGGCGCATCAGCAGCTCATCGGCACCTTTGCTCTCTCTCTTTGTTCTCAGGCAGTACCTGGACCAGGATGTGGCGCTGTCCCAGGACCTGGTCCACAAGTACAGCGACCTGGTTCTGGCCAAACTCAATAAAGCCATCCTTGAACTGAGGCGCCTGTTCCTGGTCGAGGACCTGGTCGACTCCGTCAAGGTGAGTCCGATTCAGACCAACCGCTCCCAGAACTGATCTTTGAATATGGACCGCTACCCGGTGAGTCTCCTCTCCAGTCCGAAATGGTGTCAGAACCATCTGCCGGCCCGGCCCGGCCCACCTCCAACACACCTGACGTGTGCTGTCGCGTCTGGCACCAGTGCATCATGGGAGTAAATGTGAACCGTTCTGTCTGTCTGAAGCCGATGGTCGTTGTCGTCCTCCCTGCAGTTCGCCGTGTTGATGTGGATCCTGACCTACGTCGGTGCCTTGTTCAACGGCCTCACCGTTCTGATACTGGGTGAGGACGCGTCTCTCTGGCGCCACCTGGTGGCGACAGGAAGTCACAAAAACAGTGATGAAAAGTTTCATTTTAAATCATCTTCCTCCTCATCTTCAGGTCTGATCGGTGCGTTCAGCTTCCCAATCATCTACGAGAAGCACCAGGTGAGAACCGCGGTTAGCGTTAGCGTTAGCGTTCGTGGCTAAGAGCCCGGGTCGGGGGCCCGGCCTGAGGTCGTTGCTGATTGTTGTTGGGTGTTCGTGACTTTCTTTCAGGCCCAGATTGACCGCTACCTGGTTCTGGTCAACAACCAGGTCAAGGACATCGTTGGAAAGTAAGTCTGATCTTCTTCCTGTTTGCTGAGACGACCTCCCGCTGCACGCTTTCACAAAACCACACCAAGTATGGATCATTCCTTAGTTTCTATCGGGGTGTGAGGGGGGGGGGGGGGGGTCGTGGTACAGGACGGAGGTCATGGGGCGGATTGTTTGGTACGACCCGCTTGTCTTTGTCCACTGGACCTGAAGTGTTCACTGTTTTTTTTTTCCACACGTCTGTCAACATAAGAGGAAGTCAGCCATTATTGGATTTATGGAACATGCCCCCCCCCCCAGGCAAAAGGGACAAGTTTTCAGTCTGGATCTGGTCCACATGGTCCATTATAGCGCCACCTACTGGTTTCGAGTTGAGATTGTCTAAATGTCCGATATTGATTATTGATCTGTAATTGTTGTTCTGCAGGATCCAGGCGAAGGTACCCGGGATGAAACGCAAAGCGGAGTGAAGAAACAAGGACGTTCAGGACGTTCTGAGAGGAAGCTGTCCGGAGGGGGCGGGGGTGGGGGCGTGTCTTTGATAGGAAGTGAGGTTGGGGGGGAGGAGTCCGGTGTGAATGCAGCCCTTTGGACTTTGTCACATTAATAAAGTATTTTTTTTTCCAGTTCAGAATTCCTTTTTTTGTTTTCTGGAAAAGTTGATGTTGAAGACGTCATTTGAAACTCTGTTCCTCATTTTATTTACCCCTCCCTCCCCCCACCCGGTGCATTGTGGGAGGTCAGCGGGCCGGGCCGGGGCAGAAAGCGAGCAAGCGGCGCCTATTTCTCATGATCTTACTGAGTTAGACGTATTTTGTCATTAACTGTTGTGTCGCTCAAGCTTGACGTTTCCGCGGTAGCCGGCCTTGTGGCTCCGCCTCCACAGAACAAAGTGTGACTGTCCTCTGCTCCTGATTGGACAGAGGGAGGGGAGGTCTGTGCTACCATTTTTAAAACTTCATCGCTTCTGAATAGATAGAAATCAAAACATGAAAATGCACATAAGTTGTTTCCACGTCATCGCAGGTGTCGAGTAACGAAACCTGGAAGAGACGCGTTTAAATTGATAAACAAAAGACGTAAAAAGTGAAACCATGGGATTTAGAGAAAATGTAACCATTGTGTCAGTGGAGCCGATGTCTTGGAGTTGCAGCTTGATGTGACTTTTGGAAATATGTTTGTTATGCGAGTATAATTGTAAATGATATACTTCAAGCCTTGTGCCGATTAAAAGCTTCCGGCTGGGAGTTGTGTTTGTGGAATGCATTGTGAGATGTAAACAGTTATCAATAAATAAAGCTCCTAGATGAAGAACGTCCCGCCTCGTCTTCTCTCCGTCACTGTGGCTAGTTCCATGTAGCATCCGCTAGCATCAGGCTCAAACGTGGACGCTGGTTTCCACTTGAAAGTGACGGTTGTAGTGATGTGATTAGACGCTCCAGGTGGAGCAGCGGGTAGAGCTGTTGTCTCGGGAAGCCCCTGGGATCCGAGTCGCCTCGGGACCTGGTACCGGTCTGCGTGGGTTCCCTCCTGGTTCCTCCTACCAAAAACCTGCAGTACATGTTAAGAACTGTAAGTGTGAATGTTTGCGATCGGTTATCAGCTTGGATAGGCTCCACCCCCTTGACAGGATGGGCCACAGAAAATCAGATGGGATGTTTTTTTTATTCATGCAGGTAATCCCAACAATTATACATCAAATATTTGTACTTTATTACGTTTTGTTTACATTAAAATACATTAAAATCATTGGTATCGTCTCATCGTGCTGTCAGATCAATGTGGGGAGTAAAGTGGGTAAACTATTATTTTGTCAGTGTTTGAATGTAAATATGTGTTAGGAAGCAAAGATCGAAATACATCTTTAGGTACTAGTTATGTAAATTAGACTCATTAATCTGTAATTAGTGCCTCGGTACGTTTACAGGAACCGGAAACATGCTTCCGGCGCTTTAGTGGAAAACACTTCAGGGAACAATGTCGCCCCCTACTGGACATAGAATAGAGAAACAATGTTTCCCATGAGGCTTTGCGTCTCGACGCGCGTGTCCTTCTGGCCAATGGCGCTGCTCCCTGGCCGTGACTCCGCTTGTCATTGGCGAGACTAAATTTAAAAAATACGACTTGAATTCTTCCGGCGCCGGTTCTCCGGATGCGCAGTTGGTTTAGTCGATGCAAACGATCGGGTCAGTAAATCGCATCTTAATCAGCCGACATTTCTTCGGGACGGTTAAAGCTAACCGCCGACGTCATCCGGTAAGTTTACGTTTACGGCTTTTTTTTTTTAAGCTAGCTACCGCGCTATCTTCGCTGCTAGTCGCTCGTTGGGTAAGCTGCTGCTGCCATGTCAACGAGTAGCTATTCTAGTTAGCCCGTTGTTGCCGGTATTTTCTTAAAAGAAAAGTTTTGTTTTGCAGATTTAAATCTAATTTTGCGGAGGAGAGCTTTGTGTTTCACAATGGCGTCACATTGTGTGAGCGGAATGAAGCAAGAAAAGGGGCGAAACATCCAGGTGGTCGTCCGGTGCAGGTACGAACACAAAGGCGGCTTTTACTGCTGGAGGCTGGAAGGCTGAAGGCTAACACGGCGCTGCCTCCTGCGGGGGGGTTGAGGTCTGTTCAGGGCCGGGTGGGGGGGGCTGCTGTCTGCTCCCTCTGAACAAAAGCATCAATAACTTGTTTATAGTAGTTTTCTTCTTTCTCTGCAGTCAAATCAAGGGTCAGAATTTGTAGTAGACGAGATCAAATAGAATCCCTGGGATCACGGCGCCCCCTACCGCGAGGCACTAGAACTGCGCCCCCCCCCCCCCCCCCCCCCCAGTTCGTTTTTTCCACTGTTTTTATGATCAATCAGGGTTCTGTTAGTTGAAGCTAAATGCTAAGTAACTCTTTTAGTCAAAATCACTAGATAAATATAACATTAAAATGTATTTGTACTTTTTTTTTTATTAATACTATTTACTCGAACTATTTTTTATTGATGAGCAAATAATTTTAATTTATTGTTATTTTGCATCTGTGGAGTAATTTAATATTAGTTTTATTTGTATTGTTAAATGTCGATGATTTATGTACGAAGGACTTTCAACGGAAACAAGACCGCAAGGGCTTTTTAGAAATGCTCCTCTTAGACAGGATGTTTGACTGTACTTGTACTGTAATACATGCTACTGTCTGATGTACTGTAATACATGCTACTGTCTGATGTACTGTAATACATGCTGCTGTCTGACTGTACTTGTACTCTAACATTCTATCTACTGGCCGGAACCATTGACTCTTGGACCGGTCCCAGCCTTCGTGTCGCCCCCTTCAGCCGTGTTCTCGTCATTTCAGGCCCTTCAACACGATGGAGCGAAAGTCCTCGTACGGCGTCATCGAGTGCGAAGCAAACAGGAAGGAGGTGATCGTGAAGACGGGGGGGCTGAACGACAAGGCGACCAGGAAGACCTACACCTTCGACATGGTGAGCAGACGCCGAGCGTTCTGACGTCCAATCACTGGTTCTGGGAGGAGCTTCTTCTCTGGGTTCTGTCTGGTGTGTGAGAAGTATCGGGCCGGTATCGGGACCGATGTGGGAACATGCTTTTGTCTTCTCAGGTGTTCGGCCCCCCCGCCAAACAGATTGACGTTTACAGGAGTGTCGTCTGCCCCATCCTGGATGAGGTCATTATGGGATACAACTGCACGGTGTTTGCGTGAGAGCACGTCTCGTTTTACTTTTACACTCTAGTCACGTTTGGTTCGCGTGAACTCAAACGGTTCTGTTCTCTCCTGCAGGTACGGACAGACCGGAACGGGGAAGACCTTCACCATGGAAGGAGAGCGGAGTCCGGACGAGCAGTTCACCTGGGAGGAGGTGGGGCCCGTCCCGGTGCTGCCCGCTGGTCCCGGGTCCGTCCGCAGCAGGGCGCTGAACGTTTGTTTGCTCGCTCAGGACCCGCTGGCTGGAATCATTCCCCGAACGCTCCACCAGATCTTTGAGAAGCTCTCCGAGAACGGGACGGAGTTCTCGGTCAAAGTGTCGCTGCTGGAAATCTACAACGAGGAGCTCTTCGACCTGCTCAGTCCCAGCGAGGACGTCAGCGAGCGGCTGCTCCTCTTCGACGACCCCCGCAACAAAGTAGAGCATCAAAAGCCGTAACGCGACGCCGCGGTCCGGTTCCACCGATGACCGGGCGGCGCCGCGGCGTCTGCGCTTTGCTTTTGCAGCGAGGCGTCGTGGTGAAGGGCCTCGAGGAGGTGACGGTCCACAACAAGGACGAGGTCTATCAGATCCTGGAGCGAGGGTCGGCCAAGAGGAGGACGGCGTCCACGCTCATGAACGCGTACTCCAGGTAACGGCGTTCACGGGCCGGCGCACCTGGGCGGGGCTGGCGCGGCGGCCGCAGTGACCGTCTCCTTCCTGTGTCGGTGCAGCCGCTCGCACTCCGTTTTCACGGTCACCATCCACATGAAGGAGACGACGCTGGACGGGGAGGAGCTGGTGAAGATCGGCAAACTCAACCTGGTGAGAAGATTTCAGTTTCGACGCCGTAGAAAACGCCGTTTCAGAGTCCCGGGGCGGCGTCGGAGGCGAACTGGTTAGAGTATCGGGTTACATCGTCAACAGAAGGTCCCATTATCAGTGTATTAAATGGACCTTTGTGAAGAGCGTACCTGTGCTCGTCAGCACGCAGTAACCCCGCCCCCCCTGCAGGTGGATCTGGCTGGCAGCGAGAACATCGGGCGTTCGGGCGCGGTGGACAAGCGCGCTCGGGAGGCGGGGAACATCAACCAGTCGCTGCTGACTCTGGGGCGGGTGATCACGGCGCTGGTGGAGAAGAGGCCTCACGTGCCGTACAGGTGCGTCGCCAAGACCCGGAACAGAATCGGCACGGCGTGACCGGCGCTGAAACGGGGACTCTCCCCCGCAGGGAGTCAAAGCTGACCAGGATCCTCCAGGACTCGCTGGGGGGGCGGACGAAGACGTCCATCATCGCCACGGTGTCGCCTTCGTCCAGCAACATGGAGGTCGGTTCTGTTCTGTTCTGACCCCGCTGACGTCTCCCGCCGGGTCGGCCGGCCGGCGCCGCTGACGGACGGATGTCTGTTTCCGTGCAGGAGACCCTGAGCACGCTGGAGTACGCCAGCAGAGCCAAGAACATCGTGAACAAGCCCGAGGTCAACCAGAAGCTCACCAAGAGGGCGCTGATCAAGGTGGAGGCCGGAGACGCTCCGGGTCGGGCCTTCGGGTCGGGCCTTCGGGTCGGGCGGGTCGGCCTGAACGCGTCTCCGCGTGTTTGTGTCCCGTCAGGAATACACGGAGGAGATCGAGCGGCTGAAGCGGGACCTGGCGGCCACGCGGGAGAAGAACGGCGTTTACGTTTCGGCTGAGAACTACGCGTAGGTTTCGCGCTTCAAACAGGAAACCGGGAGCCGGTTTCCTGTTTGACCTTCATCCTTCGCCGTTTCAGGACCATGACGGGCCAGATCAGCTCCCAGGAAGCGCTCGTGTCCGAGTACACGGACCGGATCGCCGTGGTCGAGGAGGAACTCAGGAAGGTACGCGTGCCGGCTCGACGCTTATCGGGGCGTTAGCTCGGAGGGGGCGGAGTCCTGACCGCCTCTCTGTCGCCGCCTGCAGGTGATGGAGTTGTTTACGGCGAGTCAGACCAAGCTGGAGCTGTGCTCCGCCCACCTGGAGGAGAAGCAGCAGAGGTGAGGCCGGCGGGCGAGCGCGGACGCCGCCGGACGGATCGGTCGCTCCACCGTATTGATTTCCTCTCGTTCCCGGCAGGCTGGAGGCGACCGGCCGGATCCTCCGGCAGACGGAGCAGAAGCTCAACCAGGAGGAGTTCGTCTGCTCCAGCCTCGCCGCGGCCCAGGAGACGCTGTACAGCGCCGCGGGACAGGTTGGTCCCGCTTCGTCCCCCCTTGACCCGTCCTGCTGCTCCGTGGTGACGACCTTTGGGTGGGCGTGTCCCGTGTCTCCTCCTCTTCCAGCTGCTGAGCACCGTGGGCGCCAGCACCGGCGACGTGTCGGGCCTCCACGACAAGCTGGAGCGGAAGGCCAAGGTCGGCGTTCACGCAAGCGTTAGCTCGTTAGCCTCGGCGGCGCAGGCGGGGCTAACAAGCGCCCGGTTGTCCGTTGCAGGTGGAGCAGCACAACAGGCGGAGTCAGTGGAGCTTCGCCCAGCAGATGGACGCCGCCTTCTGTGACCTGCAGCGCTGCGTCCAGCAGCAAGGCGCCGAGCGGAGCGGGATGCTGAGCGGCTACGCCCAGGCCGTCGGTGAGCCCTGATCCGCCACGCCCTGATCTGCCACGCCCTGATCTGCCACGCCCTGATCCGCCACGCCTCCGTTTAGCTGCTGCTGTTTAGCGTCGGGCTTAAATCCGGCGTTTCTAACCGTCTGCCTGTCGCAGACGGCTTGCTGGCGATGAACCAGGCGGCTCTGCAGGAAGGTCTGAACGCCGTTCAGTCCGTCGCGGACGCCGTCGGCCGGGCGGTGGCCGACGGCGTCCGCCGCTGCCAGGCCAAGGTGCAGCAACAGGAAGACGTGTGTCTTCAGGACAAGGAGACGCTGCTGCTGCTGCTGGTGAGCGCCGGACGACCTCGGCGGGCGGCGTCCATCCAAGCAGAACGCCGCTTCCTGACTTCCTGCCTGTTGATTGGCCCTGTGGTTGTAGGCGGAGCATCAACAGGACGTGGAGGAGGCGCTCGTTTCTCAGACCCGGAGTCTGTCCGCCATCACAGACATCAAAGACAGTCTGGCGGCCACGGCGGAGATGCAGCGAGATCTGGCCAATCAGGTCCGTGTTCTGTCCCGTCCTCCGCCACCTGTCCTGGACGCCGTCCTCACGCCCGCTCTCGCCCCCCCCCCCCCTCCCCAGGTGGAGGCCATGAAGGACGAGGGCGTGTTCTTCAACGGGCTGGTGCGGGACCTGGCGGCGCTTCGGGAAGCCGCCGTGCAGAACTCGAGCTCGCTGCTGGCGCAGCGCGACGAGCTGGAGCAGGAGATCCAGCGGGCCAATGAGAGGCAGCAGGCGGTAAGACCCGGTCTGTGGACGGCGGCGTCCACGGCAACGGAGGGGGCGGGGCCCCGATCGGCCCGTCACAGCTCCCGCTGCTTCCTCCCCCTCAGGGCATGAAGCAGACCGTCCAGTGCCTGCAGGACCAGCTCGACCGTCTGTCCACGGAGGCCCAGAGGGACTTCACTAACCTGTGCGCCACCTCCAGGTCTCTGACGACTCCTCTGCAGGTCCTGCACAGGAACATCGACGGGTGAGTCGCGTCTCGTTTTACAAACGGACGTTCTTTTGGAGACTCGGCGCCGCCATCGTCCGTCTCTTCGTCTCGTCTCCGTCCAGCGGCTGCTCCGCGCTGGAGCAGGAGATCTCGGCCCGGGCGGACCTCCGCGCCGCCGCCACCTCCTGGCTGGCCTCCTCTCTGCACCGCTCGGTGGACGACAGTCAGCAGACGTTGGAGGAGATGTCGAGCCGCTGCCACGACCTCCAGAGCTCCGTTTCTGGTACCGAAGCCGCCCCGTCTCCGTCTAGAACCCGAACCCGAGGTCCGATCGGGCTGCATCCAAGTCGCTGCTCTGTCTGTGACCGCAGGTCTGATGGAACGGGATCTCCGGTGGCGCTCCAGAACCCGGGAGCACGCAGAGACCCAAGCCCGGGCTCGGCTGTCCCTGACGGGGACGCTTCACTCTGAAACCGGGACGCTCCGGCAGGTAAACGACCCGGATGAGTTTCATTTGGACCGGCCGGCGTTCGTGTGACCGACGACTGAAGCTCCCGTCCGACGTGTTTCCAGAACGTGGAGACGCTCGGCGCCCGACAAGTCCAAAAGGCCGAGGAGGAGCTGTCCGCGCGGCGGGAGGAGATGCGGCGGGGCCTGACGGCGGTGCAGGACCAGACCCCCCGGAACCAGGGCGCGCTGGACCAGCAGCAAGCGGAGCTCCAGAACCAGGTGGAGAACAGCCAGCGGCTGGTCCGCGGCTTCCTGCAGGACGAGCTGCAGCAGGACGTCCCCACCGGTATGCGTCCGACGTCTTCCTGCGTCCGCGTCGGGGCCGTCCGGCTCGGAGACGTGATTCTACCGGTCTCTGCCTTCAGGTGTCACCCCTCAGCGGCGCGACTTCGTCTACCCCGCGCAGCTGACGACGCCGCCGCGGCGTGCCGAGCTGCTGGAGAGTCTGCGGCGGCAGCAGGAGGAGGAGGAGCTTCAGGCCGCCGTGGAGGACGAGGAGGACAAACGCAGCCAGGTGGACTACGTACGTCCATTTGCACCTGCTACAGCTAGCTTTAGCACGTCGGCTAATCCTCCGAGCGGAGTCGGACTCGTGTCGGCACGCCGGTGATTTTGTGTGTTTTGTTGGACCCCCGTCGGATGCGTAGGATTCGCTGGAGGACCTGAGCGCTTGCAGTGAAAGTTGGACCACCGAGCCGTCCTTCATCGACGAGAACCTCGTCTTCAACGAGAGCGAGCGTCTTCCCTTCTTCAAGGTGAGCGGCAAAAACGGCAACAAAATAGGGCGTCTTTGTGGGGCTAGCACGCTAGTTAGCCTGGCGGGACATGCTAGCGTAGCAACTTTTGTTGTTTCTCATTCCCAGAAAAAGGGCAACAACAAGAAGAAGAACCGGGCGCGGCCCAAAGCGGCGGAGAACGAGTCGACGCCGCTGAAGTCCAGGCTGCCCCTCCGCTGCCTGAATTAAAACTCTTTTCATGTGTTCTGTGTATGTTTGTCTTTGTTTTACTTCCTTTATAATTTTAGTCCTGTTTATAATAAAAAGGTTTGTTTTCTCTCCTCGCACGTCGGTGATTTATTATACCGTAAATTCCGGACTGTAGAGCGCACCTGAATATAAGCCGCACCCAGTACATTTGTAGAGGAAAAACCATTTTATACATACATATTTATACGCACCGGTATGTTGAATAAATGATCTTTACAAACGCTTTATCGAAACACGTCTTGTAACAAAAATAAAAAAATTATGGTAAACAGTAAAAAAAAATTGTTTATTGACTAACATCACATCAATTGCCAAAAAACACTTGCTAAGGGTCCGATTCATAGTGAATAAAGCCAAAAAAATTACGGACACGAGGCAAGCTAAACTTGGAGAGCATCGCCCCTTTCTTACAGTCTGACTGTTTTGGTTGTTTAAATCGATTTAACCTGAACTGTAAACTAAAAAGTTACGTTGTTTCACTTGACCGGTTCGGCAATTTTATTGGTTTAGTGAAAACGGGAAAAATCCATATATAAGCCGCAAGGTTCATAGCATAGTTTGACCAACATCAGGAAGTTAGATCCGTTTTTTTCTTTTTGGGGGGGGGTTGCTGGTTCAAGACCAGTTTATATTTGTCCTATTTGTTATTAAGCCGCCAGGGAGGTTCTGTTTCTGATGAATGAAGTCTGGAGATGGTTTTGGTCTAATTTAGATCCCACTAAATCCTGAGAGCGATCCGGATGCAGAAACATCTGGATGTTCCCATTTACTTAGAACAGAGGTTTTCCAGAAAGAAAACTCATAAAAGGTTCTGATATGGTTCTCATGGTAGGTGTGTAAGGACACCAAGAACAGTCTAGAACCTTCTGGTGCTGATCCGGATCACCGTGTAGGTCCAGTTAGGAGGGGAACGAGCTGCTCTCTGAGTGCTTCTCCAGTTTAAACGTGAATGACGTCATCACAGTGAAAGCCTCTGAACGTGAGGTTCGAGCCAGAGACCAGAACCGGACGGCAGGTGGCGCAACAAGACAAACAGGCGTCAGGTGAGCGACGCAGGGGGGGGCCCCTCACTCTCCGGATATTCACCTGCAGCCCCCCCCCCTTATAGGCGCACTGAGCGGAGGGCGCTCGCCAGGTGGCCGGCATGCACCTGGATAGAACCCCCCCCCCCCCCCCCCCCAAAAAAAACACGGCGGCGTCACACCGATGTCAAACAGCGGGGGGCGTGAAATGAACGCCATGTAATCCCGCGGACACGAGGAGGGCGGGGAGAACCCAAGTAGCGCGTGCGTGCCCGGTGCGTTCGGTGCGTTGCGTTCGCTGCCCGCAGGACTTTTTACTACCCAGGTCGGGAGGATGGACGGAGGCGCGCAGCAGCAGCCGCGTCCGACCGAAGGTGCAGAGACTCCGGCGGAGGACGAGGAGCAGCTGAAGCGGAGCAACGAGGAGCTGCTCCGGAGGCTGCGAGGGGCGGAGGCGGAGAAGAGGCGCGTGATCGTGGAGCACGGCAACCTGATGCGGGAGGTGAACCGGAGACTCCAGCAGCACCTGGACGAAATCCGGGGTTTGAAGGTGAGATGGAGCCGGGGAGCCGGGCCCCCCCCGGGTCCCCCCCGGGTCCCCCCCCGGCCCCACCGGGTTCCAAACATTCTGATTGGATCCTAAAATGACCTCGGAGTGAGACGTGAGCCCAACTTGTTGCGTAAAGGACGCGGATCCGCGCAGACGGTCTCGTGACCTTCTTCGAGTGGAAACTCTAAATTTAATATTTGTTTCAGATGCAGTTGATCAAAGAAGTTTTGAGACGACTCGATGTGTTTTCATCTCTTTATTGATTCGTTTTTTAGGATTTTATTTGAAGGATGTTGATTGGCTGTTTAACGATCACTTCCGGTTTCAAAAGGCCGCCAGAGCGTCCGAAGGGACGACTTTAAACGTTTGTCTCCTCCACAAAGGAGGTTCTGGTTCTGCTGCTGGATCCAGATCCAGGAGAACCCGCCGTTACTGAGAGTCTTCTGATCAAACACCGACATCAAAGGGAATCCGTCATTAGGCCGAGGCCCCGCCCCTCACCGTGCTGCGCCGTGTGCTCCTCTGAACCAGGACGTGAACCGGGAGCTGCAGGAGGACAACCAGGAGCTGCGGGACCTTTGCTGCTTCCTGGATGACGACCGGCAGAAGGGGAGGCGGGCGGCGCGGGAGTGGCAGCGCCTGGGCCGCCACAGCGCCGCCCTGGTGGGGGGGGGAGTGGCCGTCTACCTGCAGAAGCTGAAGGAGCTGGAGCGGCGCCAGCTGGAGGTCCTGAGGGACAACCTGGAGCTGAAGGAGGTGTGCCTCATGCTGGAGGAGGAGCGGGCGGCGGGCGGGGGCGGGGGCGGGGGCGGGCAGGGGGGCGCTGGAGGCGTTCCAGCACCGGGCCTGCTGCGGGACGTCGGGGACGGGAGCAGCACCTCCAGCTCGGGGGGCACAGGTAGTCCTGACAACCCCCGCCTCAACCCCCCCCCGCCGGGCCCCGGATACGATGTGTGTGACCCCGCAGACACGGCCCCCCGGGCCTGCCGTCCCCGTGGGGGGTCCCTCACCTGCCCGGACCCGTGTGGACCTCGGGGATGCACCCTGGAGGGACGTGGCAGGTCTCCTAGCAGGCCACCGTGTGACCCCCAGCCCAAACCGGTCCAGAAGCAGCCGTCGGCGCCGAGTCACCGGCTCCAGCCGGGCCACGCCGCGGGGGCGGCCCGGGGAAGTCCAGAGAACCCGAGGAAAGGACGGGTGATCGCCGGCAGTCCGGACTCCGCCCGGCGCCACCGTCACTCTCACTGCAGATCGGGGGAACCGAACGGCAAAGGGAGGCGGGGCAGCAGCGGGTCCCTGGACCGGGACGGCGGTCAGAGGACGGCAGTAGGGGGAGACGTGCCCCCCCACCACAGGAGCCTGTACGACGGTAGGCGCCGGGTAACTCTCGTCTCGTGTTTTGCTTCATCCAGAGAAGCCTTGGGAGAGGCGGGGTGACCGGCGACGCCATCCGGCGTGGAGATGATGGACGCGGCGCGGCGCCCGTGAGTCCGGAGACGCTCGTCATGAACCCGTTTGATCTGATTCTGTTTGATTCTGACGCCGACCCCAGCCCTCATGTGTTTAAGCAGCGCTAGCTAAGCCAGGCTAGCTTGCTCGCTCATGGCGGCGTTAGCATTTAGCTGCAGATCTTTTGCAGCCTTTGGCCGAAGCTAAGCTACGTTTAGCGCCACCAGGCCCCTCCTCCTCTTCGTGTCTCTGTGGACTCGACTTTCTGCTCTGAAAGTCGTGGTCGCTTCTCCCTCGTGCGTTTTTAGCTCCTCCCATTCCTCACGTCCCTCGCCCCCGCCCGTCTCACCGACGCTGTTTCGGCCTCCTGACTGGCCGGCGGTTGGAGTCGCGATGGATGAACTTTTAAATCCGTCCATTTCATTACGTTACATAATTTACATCATCGTCCAAATTTGAGCGGATTTGTAGCTCTTACATCACACCTGAGCAGAATCAGCTCAGCAGCCAATCGAAGAAGAGAGAGTCATCATTCATCTGCTAATGGCCCCGAGTGTGTGTGAGTGTGAGTGTGTGTGTGTGTGAGTGACCTCCTTCCCATGATGCATCCTGTCTCTGGACATCAACGAGGCCTCGCGAGCTGAACCCCTTCGTGATCAGGACGGGGGACATTTCCCTCCGTCTGCCGGGGTCATGTGACTTACTTCAAAATTTTCGAATCGCCTGGATGGATGCTGTTGTCAGGGCAACGTCGCCTCATCACCTGCAGCGAGGTGAAGTAGAGAGGACGCCTCGTCGAGCGGCTTCTTTTTAAAGGAGACGTTACACTTCCTGTATTTAAGATTCCCAATTTGTCCGGCACCCAGTTCTTGTCAGCCAATCACAGCGTCCGCTATTGATCAAACGCTCCGTCGGCGCTGGGAGTTGTAGTCCTGGGGTAAAGGGGACGGTCTTCACAACCGTCCTCTCGCTGTCTCCGGGACATTCCTCTGAGCATCCGTCGCTTCGTCTGGACCTAAACTAAAGAACCGATGAGGTTCTGACGTCTTCGGGAGGTCAATCGATCACGTTTGAATCACGCTGATTAGTGACTGTAAATCAATGGTTGAACTGGGCGGGGCTCCTGTGAACTGGGCGGGGCTTCTGTGAACTGGGTTCCGTCCAGCAGGTTAATTGGGTCGGTTCCGGTTCAAATCTGCTGCAGCGTCTCTTCATGTGGGTTTCTGCTCCCTCATGCTGGTCTGCCAGGGTGGCGGGACAGAGGGAGGGTTTGTTGGCTGTTCCCTCGGGGGGCGGGGGGGGTAAATCATGACCCTCAACGTCAGTTAGCTAAAGTCCACGCAATCTGTTCCCCCAGTTAGACAAGTGTGTGTGTGTGTGTGTGTGTGTGTGTGTGTGTGTGTGTGTGTGTGTGTGTGTGTGTGTGTGTGTGTGTGTGTGTGTGTGCGCGTGTGTGCGTGTGTGCGTGTGTGCGTGTGTGCGTGTGTGTGTGTGTGTGTGTGCATGTGTGTGTGTGCGTGTGTGTGTGTGTGTGTGTGTGTGTGTGTGTGTTTTAATCAGCTTCCTAGTTTTAATCCAACACAAACATGTTGTGTAACGATGAGTTTGATTTTGATTGAATATAAACGATTTATAAATTGTCTGACGGGCTGACGGGCTGATGCGTTGTGTGTTACCGTGGCGACGTGTTGTCACCGACGGTTGTTGTGTCTCTCAGAATCGGTGTGACCGCCGGTGACCCCGCCCACGCCCGGCGGATTGGTGGCGCTTTTTAAACTACTTTTAATAAATGTCCTTTGTAGAATTACACACAATAAAATGAAACATCCAGGTGTTTGCTGTAAACCTGTTTCATGTAGTCAAGTACATGCAGCCTATTCACCCTCTGTGTGTGTGTGTGTGTGTGTGTGTGTGTGTGTGTGTGTGTAGCAACATGCTTTGTTGAATTAGACTCCATTGTCTCGTTTAATTACATCCTCGCTTCTGATCTGTTTCATTCAAGCTGCAGAAGAAGGACCCACAAAATGCAGGAGAAACACACACGAACACACACACAAACACACAGACACACACACACAAACACACACACACACACGAACACACACGAACACACACGAACACACACACGAACACACACACAGACACACAGACACACACACACAAACACACACACACACGAACACACACACGAACACACACACGAACACACACACAAACACACACACAGACACACACACACAAACACACACACACAAACACACACACAAACACACACACAGACACACACACACAAACACACACACAGACACACACACAAACACACACACACACAACACACACACACACACACACACACACGGACACACACATAAACACACACATAAACACACACGGACACACACACAAACACACACACAGACACACACACACAAACACACACACACAGACACACGAGTGTACCTTCTGGTGTACCTTCTTGTGTACCTTCTTGCGTACCTGCTGACGGTTCACCTCTAACAGATCTCACACAGGAAGCCGCTGAACTAATTTTAACTCGTTATTTCTGGTGATTTCTTTTGCAGCTCTGATTTCTGCTGGCTGCTGCACAAACTCCTGCAGGAGTGTGAACCTCTGGGACAGGTGAGCCACGTGCACACGCGTGCACACACACACACACACACACGGGGCAACAGTTTCCTCCTTGTCTTTCAGCTTTGATTCCTCCTGACCGCGCCACGCCGCCGCACGCCGCCGTGACATCACACACTCCAGAGAGAGGACAGGGGGGGGGGGGGTTATTAGCAGGACGGACGGACGGACGGACGGGAAGACGAGCGGATCGATGCTGAAGCGGGCCGATCAATGAACGGCAAATTCCAAATCAAGCAGTGAAGGGCAAACACGAGAACGCAGGATCGGCCCCGCTGCCGCCGTACGCTCCCTGCGGAACGCCGGGATGAACTGAATGTCACCGTTTGGGTGGATCGGGGCTCGCCTCAGTCGTAAACCCGCCTTCCCGGGTTCCAATCAGAACTTTGATCCGTCCGGGTTGGTCGGTCCGTCCTCCGGGCGCCGGAGCTCTATTTTCAGTGGGACGGGGGACGGGGGGGGGGGGGGCACCTTTTGAAATAGAACGCCTCTGAAACGCCGTCACGTTTGCTGCTTCCGCTGAAAGATCCCAAAAACGCCAAATCCAAGGTCAGGATTTCACCAGGAATGACCTTTGACCTTCTGACCTTCTGACTTCCCGGGTTTGTGTCGTGTTTCGGATTTGACTTCCTCTTTAACAGCCGCGAGGCTCAGCAGGATTTTCACCAGCACATGAAACGATGATGATGATGATGATGATGACCTCTTCATCCCGTCGGTGCGTTTGTAGATTTGGCGGCTTCTGAAGTTTTATAAATATATAACTGCAGTTATTATTTTTGACTTCTTGGTATATATAAGTATGTGTAACGATAATAATAATAAAGTCTGAATGTAAAAGCTGGATCGATCCCGTTTCTGTTGGTTGACCGACTTTCACAACGGCGAGAATGGATCAGGATGACTTTCATTGATCATCGATCCCTCCTGATCAATGCAGACTTCCTGTCGGCGCCAACCTTCATCGCCGCCGCTCCCTCCGACATTCCGCTGCTGATCAAATCAATCGATTACAACAAAGAGCCCTTGAAAGCTGATAGTCATATCCAGTGCTAACCCAAGACTAGCGCTCATGTGGCTACTTCTAGCGTCGTTGCTGTAGCGTATTGATCCATGGCATTCGATCTGAAATCAATGAGCGTCGTCGGCCTGCGGGGTAATTGATGTTCTATTTATTTACTGCTGCTCAAATCGACCAAAGATTTGGGATTAAATCTGATTTCTCACCTTGGCTCTGATAGCACGGGAGCGACAAAGAGGAGACGTTCCCGGAGTTCCTCACGACCGTTCCCAAAGACTTCGTTATTCCGAGTTTACTCTTTATCTGATTGATCATTGTGTGGATCAATTTCTAACATTGATAATTCAATACTTTTGCATTTTAAATGGCACAAAGTAAGAAATGTGACTTGATATCTTTTCCCGTGTTGATCCGCGCCGGGCGGCGGTGGGCAAACAGACCGGATTATTGCCATGCAGAACCGGATCAACAGCCGAGCCGGGCGGATTACAGGGGAAACAAATGTCCGTTATTGTGCAGCGGCGGGACGGAGGAAGAGGCGATGAGGAAGATTAAAAAGGGAAAAGGAGGGTCCATCCGTAGAACTGGATCAGAAATGAAGCATTAAAACTGAATTACTAGTAATTTAATCTCCTAATCTGGGCCTTCTTCAGACCAGATGTAAAAACAGATTAAATCAGGATTAGCCCGGTGTAGAGATCAAACTCGGATTAAACCAGACTTCATGGTTCATGGTCCCCTGAGGATGAATTCATGAACCTGCGTTATTTTTTCATATAATTATTAGCTATAGCTATATTTTTTTTTTGATGAATCGTCACAATAATCAATGGATTACTGGATTATTAAAATCCTGCGATCCCGTCTGTCGCTAACGGATCCGGCCCTCCCGGCGCCGTCGACACACTTTTGTGTCGCTCACATTCATCTGATTGATTTTTCTTATTTCCAAAGGACACAATCAGATTAATTACCGTTGCTGCGGCCACGAGGAGCCGAGTCAGTCACCATGGCAACGGGTTCTCCATCCATTACTCAACCACAATGGTCTCTGGAAAGGCCGGCGTTCCATCGACTTTGCCGTGTTCTGTCGTTCCAAAGCGGCCCACGGGGCGGAGGACCGAGCGGCTCCGCTGGGCGTGAAACGGTTGGCACGGCGACCAGACGGAAGCCGATGTGTCAGACAAAGAGACTGATGAAGAGGAGGAGGGATTCCAAACCAGACATGCTGTGATTTGATTGGATAAGAGAGAAATGGCCCGCGGCCCGCTGCAGGTGAGGCGCGTTCACGGGGCGGAGGGGACGGCAGGTGTGTGTTTCAGTGCGGCGGGAAATCGGCCGTCGTCGCCTTCGGGGCTTTAGATGATTCCAGAAGCAGAAGGATCAGAACCCGGGTCAGCTTCTGCTGACCTCAGAGCAGCCTGGGATCTGAAGGGATGAACATGTGTGTGTGTGTGTGTGTGCGTGAGTGTGTGTGTGAGTGTGCGTGTGCGTGTGTGTGAGAGTGTGTGTGTGTGATAGACTTGTAAGTAATCTGATTCCATTCAGCCGGCGCTAACAGAGGATGACATTGCTTTCAAGGTGCGATCCACGGAGCCGGCCCGCTATCGATCCGGTCTCACAAGATTCAATCCACTGGAAATTGTCTGGAGGACACCTTGGAGGGGGGCGGGGGACACGGGGGGACACGGGGGGGGGGGACACGTCTGGAGACGGAAGCAGCGCTAACGCTTCGTAGCAGCTCGAGTCACGGGCCCAGTCGGCTCCAGGTACGTCACGGTTAATACGTTTGGGTTTTATCATTGTAATACAGGAAGACGGACCCAAAGAGGCCGGAACCAGAAGTCCAGAGCCGGGTTTTTAGGATTACGCACATTTCCTCTTGGTACTGAGAAGGTTCACATCATCATGAAGACGGGATTTTAGTCTGAGACGATTAAACACGAATCAAAACGTCGTCCAACCGGCCAGGACCGCCCGACGGGAGGACGGAACCAGAACCGGAGAGGAGAGAGAAGAAAAACAAGACCGCCGCGGCGAGGAGAGCGTAAAGGAGCGATGCGAGGAGAGACTATCAAGATGAGACGGATGGAAGGGAGTCGAGCAAATGGTGATGGATCGTCTGAACACAGAGGAGCAAATGAGGCTCGGTGACATTTCAAAGGAGCGGCGGAACGCAGCCCCCCCCCCCTGCCTTAGATCTCCCGCTCCTTTCCATCATCCTTCCCAGATCTCTTTCATCTCTCTCCCTGCTTCCCTTCTTCTTCCTTCCTGAACCTCTTCACCTTACAGACAACCGGCAGGGTTTAGCCTCCCCACGTGTAGAAGTCTACCGGCGCTAGCACGCTAATGCTTTCCCTGTAAATGACATCATGCAGCTTCCGGTCTAAGGATGGACTGGGAGTGAAGAATTAGAGTCGGGCCCGGAGACAGATGCATCATGGGATTCCTTATGGGTCATCAATCATCAGTGTGCGAAGCCAATACGGATCGATTAGTTTAGATTGCCGGGTTTATGTTTTTGATAGTGTTTGTTGGCCGTCAGAGGTCGTCGGTAACTTCAGGAAGGCGTATCCGACCCGGGAGGAAACGTCTGTCCCACGCGCCGTTTTCATTTCCACCTTTCCCCTGGGAGGTTGTTAAAACGTCGACGCAGCATCTTCCGCAGGCTTCGGCCAATTAGGCCTGATTGATGTGGTTAAGAGAGAGCTGGGAGCCCGCCCCCTCCTGCAGGTGAGCAGCAGCGTGTGACGGATGATGGCGCCCGTGGGTGTACCGGTAGGCGGGGGGGGGCAATGGAGCCAAGTCACATGGTGATAATGAGGTAAAGGGTTTAAACATCGGTGCCGAGGGAGGGTTTACCAGGAACCCGGCGGTCCCAGAACCGAAGCTTCCATCCGACGCGTCTCGTTAGAAAGTTCAGTGACTTTACTTTTGAATCTTTGTCACTTTAATGATGTCGGCTTGTTTAACGGTTAACTAGACAAAGGAATCAATCTTTTTTCATATACTTACATTTCATGTTTTTATGAGCTCAAGACGGACGCACTGTGCTGGTCCAGCCGGCAGGTGGCGCCTGTCAGCTGAAACTGAGGCGACAGCTCAAAGCCTTGGAAATGGGTCGCTGCCGCATTATTCTCCACACCACCGGGGGGCGACCACTCAAAGGTGTGCGGCTAGAAAAGGCTCAAAGAACCGCGGTAAGAAGGTCGCAGATACCGGTGACGTCCAGCAGGAGACCCCTCCTCTAACCGATTATGTCACCGACCGACAGCGGAAGCCGGGCTGGAGACCCTGACGTCGTTTTTTCCCTACGTTCTGCTGCCATCTTGTGACACCTACTGGTATTACAGGCTGAAACCCGCCGCGCACCCATTACGTCATCAGATTCCTGTTTCAATGTTAGTTTAAATCCCGCCTGGAGGGATTTTAATTCACGGACTGGAATTATAGTCCATAACCCTGAGGGTGCTGGAGACACCAGGATGTACCCTAATATGGGCGTTGCCGTCCAAACAAAGGCGTGGCCTTGTTTGGACCTGCGGGATCTTACTGTCGCCCTTAAGCAAGTCTTTGTGGGACTCGTATTTGAATAATGTGAATGTTTGTATTTGCAGGTTTCAGCGTTTCCATCTTGAGTTATTGCCTGATCATTTCCTCTTCCTCTCCTGATTGCCTGCCATCAATCAGCTGATCAGCCACACCTGCTGCTCATCAATGTTTGAAGGAGCACTCTTCCTCCTTCCTCCTTTCTCCTCTTCTCCTGCGTCACACACTTGAAACAACGAAGGTAAATTCTGCGTCTGTTGTGTTTTATCCATCTGGCCATGGATGGACTGTTTTTATTTTATAACTTTATTGTACTTTTCTATAATTAAGGTTATCTATATTTTATATATAGTGATCCGAGGCTCCAGTGTGTGTATTTTTATTTTCTCTGTTTTTATTGGGATGGACGGAAACGGTCGCGTGAAACCCGAATCCTCTGGACGACCCTTTTTCCGACGCCATCGGCCGAACCGCTCCTCTTCATCTTCACACACATCTCAAATGACTGACGGCAGTCTCAGCGCGCTCTTCCTCATCTTCATCTCTCAACGTCTCATCCCCATTCCTCTTAATATCCCGTCCCAGCCGGCGCCCTCCTTGCTGTCCCTCCGATCACGCCTCTGATTGATCTTGCGGTATCGAGGCGGCAGCCATTAAGGCTGGCGCTACAAACGGGCTAATTTATGTATCCAATCTATTGTTCATTTGTCAAGCCTCACTCATCATTTGTGGAGCCGCCGCCGGCCTCTGAGGGCCTGACATGTGCTGCTGTTGTTTTCGTTGCGGTTGGGGGACGTGTCTGGGCGTTAGCAGCGGGACGTGGTCGCTGCAGGACGGCCACGCCTCGCCGCTAACGGACAGAGCGGGAGCGAAAAAGTGTCTGTTCTTAAAGACAAGGCTAAAAGGGCGTTACGAGACGCCTGCTCATCATTATTACTCTACTTTGTTTTTTACGCTGCTAATTTGTAGCAGCCCAGTCTGGGTTCACCAAGTTCATCGGCCACCACCACCAGTGTCAGGAGACCAAAGGGAGATGTATATCTTGATGCTGCTCAGGACAGATGACCTTTGATCTCTTTGACATGTCTTCTTGGCAGCAGTCCAGGTGCTGGTGGTGGTGGTGGCTGATGGCCCCGTTGAGCCTGATGAATGAGAAAAAGGGTGAATCTTTGAAGAGTTGGATCAATATGGAGCACGTTTGAACAACAGAATGTGTAATAACGTACAACCAGAGTATGTGGGTTCTGTCTTTGTTTCTGAATTTAGCTGTTAGCCCAATGAGCTAACGGTGGAGGGGGGGGGGCAACATGTTGTCCTGTTGGACCCGCAACAGGTAGATTTAAAAACTAGCTAGCAGCTGTTAGCAGCAAATGTTCTCAAACTTCAGCTCACTCACTTTTCGGAGGACGAAGTCGACCGCCCTGAACGCGGAAGGTAACCGCTAACGCTAACGCTAAAACGCGGCTCGCTCCAGACGCTCGCCTCAGCAGCTGCAACCACGGCGCTGAAAATGAGTCCGTCAGGACCCGAGACAGATTGGCCACCCCGAGGCCCAGATGCCCGTGACCTCCCCCCTCCCTGAAGACAGAGTTATTGTGATTAAAGGATGATTGGCGGCTCTGGTTATTAATTCTAATCTTGGGCACATATGCAGGGTGGTGGACAGAGGGCAGCAGCGTGCGCCAGGCGGACGCCACGCGGAGGCTAATTCACTTTGACACGCTATCAGAGCACACACACACGCACACACTTTCCCTTTAATGCACAGGAGAAGGGAGGCGAGGAGAGAAGGTTATCCTTTGACGAGACCTGCACTTACACACAGATTTCCACCTTCAGCGCAAAAACTGGCATTTCCTGAAAACCATTAAGGCGTTCGGCCCCTCGAAGTCCATCATTGGGAAGCGGGAGCAGCGCGTTAAGCAAATCACAAGGCCTGCCTTTAGCACTCAGAGGCACACACTCAAGTCATGGGTTATCTCAAAGATATATTTTCTTCGCTCCAGGTGAAAGCCTGGAAGCAAACGATGTCTCGTTTGTCTGTCCTCGGGTTAAGATGTCTCCTCAGGGTCTGGGAATTATGGCGGGAATGGACGGCGTCTGATGATGTGAGGATTATGGAGCCAGAGGTTCACAAAGCACGCTGGTCGGACGACTTTAACAAGACTCGCTTTCTCTCATCTTAAAATGTAGTAACTTGCTAAATAATGAATCACAAAGCGCGCCGATGAGCTCGAGATTTCATCCGTACCGGATTCGGATGCCGGGATGTTTTCCAGCATCCCAAATACATCTTCAACTTTATTTTTTTTATTAAGAACCAAAAGCAAGATGTCTCTCAGCCGACCGTTGGTTGAAGGACGTGGGCGCGCCAAATGGCCTCGGGCGAAGGGGGAGGTCCAGGACGGCGGAGTTTCCGGCGTGCTTCGTATCCTGGCAAGCTGCCGTGTGAACAAAGAGTTAATTCTGGATTGTCTGTTTTGGAAAGTCCCAGAACTTGTTGGACCTTCGGACACGAAGCCCGTTAAACCTGCACGGGTCCATCGGTTACTTCGTCGTCCTTCATTACCTGCTGCGCCCTCATTGTATGGAAGGTGATGACATCACATCCCCTTGCTGCCGACTCTCTTCGGGTGTTGCTGATTGAAAGCTGCGTGTGGTTTCTTGTCGGCGATCAATACACGTTCCCCCGGGAACGGCGGTGAAGACGGAGAGGAGGAACATTAGGAAGCCGATGGGACAACAATGGCCGAGGAGCCGAGAGCGAGCCTTCATTTATTCCGTTAGCTAACGAGGCGAGGGAGCCAGACGCCGGCGGAGGATTGATGGCTGGGAAAAGCGTCCCGCAGCAGGCGGCGCCGACTCAGCGCCTTCTCTTTGCATCTCGGCGTCTATCCCTTCATTCCGGAGGGGAAAGAATGGGACCGGAGGAGGGGAGACCTTGAGCGTGAACTTGAGCAGCTGTTGTGTCTTCGGAGGAGAAACGGGACGGATAAACCGCGACCCACGCGTCCAGGAAGTCGAGGGTCGCTCCAGAGCTGATCCTGAGTTTGACACGGACACCGTTGGATTCTTTTTTTTTAAGGAGTTGCTAAAGTTTGAAGAACTTTTCTGGCTCTGTCTAAGACTTCTGGGTGGCTGTTCCCCGTAGCTACGTTAGCGTAGCTCAGGAAATAAACTCAATAAATCAGTTTATTGAGGAAACGTGTGGAAACGCTTCACTGGTCAATGCTAGAGGCTGGCCGGCTGCATGACGAGTGTCAAAAGGAGCTTTATTTTTTTTTGCTGGGAGGGGGGGGGGGGGGGGGTGAAGTGTTGACCTCTGACCCGAGGTCAGGATTCGATATTTCACCTGACATTTCAGAGAAACGTCATCTCCCGCTGTCGGTAAAGGTCGCCGCTGCTGTCCTGTCGGGAGGCGGCCGTGAACTCTGGCGCCGAGGAAAGGGAGGACGACGCGCACGCACACACACACACACACACACACACACACACTGTCCTCCAGGAAGTCTCTCGCATCCCGTATGCGCTGGAAAGTCCACAGTTCCAAAAGTTCCCTGGAGGCTAGCTTGTCCCTCGGAGGACACCGTGCTTGGGCTCACCTGCCTCCCTCCCTCCTGTTCCTTCCCCCCCCCCCCCCCGCTCTGTGCTCCTGCTGAGTTTTCCAACGGGCCGCGGCACTTCAGGCTCTGATGGATCGGACTGCCAGCGGACGAGTGTGATAAATGGCGCGGTGATGGATGGATGTGGCGGGGCAGAGGAGGCGTCGCAAACCAGTTTCACAGCTCCTCGCCAGGCAGCGGGAGGGCGAGAAGGCGGCCATTTTGTGTCAAACTGCGGGCCCCTGATGTGGCGCTGGAGCTTAATGAGGCCAGGTGATTAGACAGCAGAAAGACGGAGGAGGGAGGGGATGGAGCCGGATCAGACTCGAAGCAGGTCTCCTGACGTGACTGGTTCATTCCCGAACAACGTGGACGCGCCAAAGAAGTCCCTCCGGTTCAGGTACATGTGTGGTTAAGAAACTTTAAACGTCTCTGCGTGGGGTTTCTCCGGTTTCCTCCCAAAAAAAAGGAAATGTAGGTGACTTGGCTTGAGTGTGAACGGTTTTCTGTCTGCGCTGGCAACACATTGGGGGGGTATCCTGCCTCTGCCCGTAGCAAGCTGGGATCCCGTGAGCGGGAGAAGCTCCGCCCCTTTATGTGGATCCTGTGTCTAACCCTCGCCCTGTCTTTGTCGCAGAGATACTAGAAGTCATTGCTGGCTCCCCTCCTGCAGCTGCAATGGCGTTCGTCATCCAGGAGAGGTCTCTCCACCAGTAAAACGACCTGGGAAGCAGGAAACCGATGCAGCTGAAACGGAGGCCCGGACGGCCTCCGTTTCCATAGTGAAGTCATGCTGGGATATACATGAGAATAATTTAATGCTTAATGAATCCGGCTGCTGCATCCGATGAAGAGGAAATGGGACGTGAGCTTCGCCTATAAAAAGTCACTTTCCTTAACGGTATGCTGATGTCCTTCCTGCCTCTACGGATCACTTTTGATTGAATGCTGGTAATCTGTAGCAGCGCCGTAAACACGTCTGTCACCGGGCGCTCTATACGATGGCAGCTCGGCTGCTCTGATGGGATCTACTTCAGTAAATAAGCAAATATTCAGGACTGCGTAGATCCCTCCACCTTCTAGTCACCTCGTCTAAATCAGGAATAACCTAGGAGAGCACAGACCTCCTCCAAGCAGCTCGTTCCCCTCCTAACTGGACCTACGCCGTCCACACGGTGTTCTGGATCAGCACCAAAAGGTTCTAGATTGTTCTTGGTGTCTTTATATACACCAACCATGAAAAGTCAAAGTGAATCAGAGTTTGTGTATTTTTAACTGATTCTGGAATCAGTTTCTGGAAAATGGTTTCAATGTTAAAATTAATTAAATATTTTTTCCTGACTCCTGACCAGAGTGCTAAATTCTCTGTATGTGCAGAAGATTGCAAGCAGTAATGTTTGGACAGACCTGTGCAAACACACATTAGTCTAGTTACATATTTTATCAGCACAAACGTCATTTTACTGACTTTGACAAACAACACAATAACTGATTTTCGTGTGCTTGCAGCTTGTTCGACACGCAAACCTTTAAACCCGTATCTCTAGGTAGGCACACCGCAGTGTTGTGCTCGAATATAAAATAAAGACATACTGAAATGAATTTAAAACCTATCGAGTGAAGTGGATCAGTCAAACAGATTCCTTTTTGACTCTTCTTTTTGGGTCTTACCTCAGACTGGAACCAGACCACCTATGGTTCTCCATCTCCATATGAACGTGGAGAATCCGCTCTGGCTGTGCCCATCGCCATGCAGCACCTCACCCCGACCTTCATCGCCATTGTCTCCGTGGGGTGTGTGGCCGCTGCTGTGATGTCATCAGGCGACTCCATCTTGCTTTCTGCAGCTTCTGTTTTTACCGCCAACATTTACAAGAAGGTCCTGAGGCCCCAGGTGAGAAAATGAACCTGACCTGACCATCTACTGCTGGAAACGACAGTCCTTTGTCCATCGTTTGCATGATTTAGAGACTTTGGATTGTTTATGAGCAGTTTAGTAATATATTTTTAACCCAGTATAACCGGGCTACACAACCTTCTTCTTCTTCCCTTTACTCTTCTTCCTCAGGCATCGGATGGAGAGACTCAGTGGGTGATCCGTGCTTCCGTGGTGGTTGTGGGCGTGGCTAGTACATCACTCACTTACCTGAAAAACAGCGTCATTTTATTCTGGTTCATTAGTGTTGAACTGGCCTACATCGTCATCTTCCCTGAACTCATCTGTGTCCTCTTCATCAATATTTCCAATGGTTACGGGGCTGCTATGGGTTTACCAGTGGGATTGCTGATCAGACTGCTCAGTGGAGACCCGATATTAGGATTAGAACCAATCCTACATTTCCCTGGATGCACTCTGGAGGACGGTGTTTACATCCAGTATGCTCCAGTTAAGACTATCTCCATGCTGTCTGCCACTGCCGCCATCTTGTTGTTCTCCTACCTGGCTTCTGTCCTCTTCAACAAAGGTGTTCTACCTGAGAAGTGGGACGTGTTTAAAGTGAAAGTCCAGCCCTCACCTGTACCACTGACACCAATAACTGACAACAAGGAAGACAATGAGGATGAGAAATTTCTCTGAGAGCCTTAACAGCAAATAACATGACAACTAGATATGTTATATTTTAAATTCAAAAAGTGGAAGAAACTGTGGAGGAGTCTATTTTTCTTACACTTGAGTTTATCTTTCTCAAAGGTAGACTAGTTCTTCATATTCTTGGTAGGAAAGCAGTGCAGCAAATATCAAATAATTCTCTTGATCAGTATTTTGAGAATGAGAATAAACACAATTTAGCCAGCGTCGTCTCCACTTTTAAACTAACCAACTAATATGATATCTATCCTACGACAATTAATTACGACAACACAAGAGTCTGTATCATTCTGTATCGTTTACATACCGTTTTGGCTGTGGTGAAGGGACTGAATGTCAGCATGAGGGCGGGGCTGACTTGGAGCAGGAGCCTCCAGCCTTGTGCCTGATGCATTCAGACGTCTTTGCGGTTTATAGCTCATACAGGCTCGACTACCATGGCTGTGAACGTTGTAGGAGTGATAGTGATGGCGTTCTTCTACCTGCTGGTCCTTGGGACCGGCATCTGGGCATCTTTCAAGTCCAAAAGGAAGCAGCGGGAAAGTGCAGCCAATGGAATGGATATGGCCCTGCTGGGAAACCGGAGCATTAACTGTGTGGTGGGAATCTTTACCATGACAGGTGAGGAGAGCACAGCTTGCAAATCCACGATTGATACTTTGACTGAATCCACCAAATTCCACTTCACCAACACTCACTGGTTTGTCTCACTGTCTGTCAGCAGAATTACCAAAAAGGTATTTTAATGATGTCTCCTGGGGGTTAAAGTTCAGCCGTCGGGTCATCCGGATCTAGAATGTATTCCACCGCTGTGGGTCAGGAATGTTGACAGGATTTAATCTTCCACATTCATGCTTGATACCGATGCTTGAAATGACAAAGATGACACACAGTTTATTTGGACTGAAACTAAATACTGGATCAGCAGCAATACGGTACAGTAAAAATTGTGTTAAAATTTGTTTGCGTGCTCCGTGAAGTCTAGTACGTGCACACACCAAAAATTTCAATGTTGCTGTAAAGCTGGAAAAGCAAGCTTGCTAACATTCATGAAGACTTTAAAAGCGTTTTACGACTTGACAGGTGCGCAATTAAACCTTTGACTCATCATTTGGTGCTTTGTCCTTAAATGGATGAGTTCATACTTGTTTCATAGGTCGGGAGGATTAAAAACTAAAAGCTGCATCTACCTGCTTGATCCTGCCAGTCACAGATTCTTGTCTCAAAGATTAAGCCACGCAAGTCTAAGTACAAACGGCCATTACAGTGAAACGGCGATTGGCTCATTAAATCAGTTATGGTTCCTTTCATGTGCATAAAGTGTAGTCGAGAACTGATTTATTCTTGATCTCAGTCACTAATTCCATCCACAATTTCATGTAATATTGGCAATATAATAATTTCTGACTGTGCAAATGTGTCCACGGTATAATTATCCTACAGCAAATAGATGGAGATTTAACAACTCCCACAAACTGAGGGCAGAAATCATTTTTTATAAATAAATTAATATTCCAACAGCGCCCTCTTTAGGAATGGCTTGGGATGCAATGAAGGCTTATTTTAGAGGTATTATAGTAAAGTATGCATCCCAGAAAGATAAATAAAACAAAATTCACATGTTAAATCTGGGGAAAGCAATCGAGAGAGAAGAGCACATTAAAGAAAGCATTATCTCTTTATAGATTGAAAAAAATTACCCAACTTAAAATGAAATATAATGAAATATTAACAAAGACAGAGTTTATGTTACAAGGCAGAACTATTTTGAGTCTGGAGAAAAGGTGGCGAAATTATTAGGTCATTATATTAAGCAAAAGCAGCAGTCCCAGTTCATCCCAGCAGTAAAAATTAATGAAGATAACTTGGTTACAGAGCCAATAGATATTAGTCAGATATTTAAAGAATACTATAAGAATTTATACAGTTCGGAATGTCACACAACCAATGAAGAAATGTATGCTTTTTTTCTTGAGGAGATACAAAAAGTGATTCAAGAACTTCCACTTGGGAAGAGCCCAGTTCCGGATGGCTTTACAGACACGCTTTTTTTAAATGTTACTCTGTAAAAATATCCCAATTCTTACTTGACCTGTTCTTGCAAAGATTCAACCTATGCATACAATATTTGAAAGACGTATAGTAGACATGTGGATCTCAGCATGAGGTTGAAGGGAGGGGGTGAGGCTAAGTCAGGGCAAAACTAAAAACATTTGTGTCCCGTGAGAGACAAAACATGGTCTCAAGGTTTGTCGGGGAAGCACGTCTGAGGAGACGGGGCAAAGGGAATGTTTAGCAAACAATAATTCAGAGAACATTGTGTGCGAGACAACGTGGACATTAAATTAAAAAGAACATAAAAAAATAGCCACAATAATTCATACAAGTAAAGACAAATACCTTAAAGTTACATTTTTCCACCACACAGACTAGATAAAGTTATAGACGGTCTAATACATTGTGATCAGGTAGGATTTATTTGCAAACGCAACTCATCAGATGGTATTAGAAGATTAATTAATATTAATGGCGACTATAAAGTGACTTAAACTCTCCAGGAGCTGCACTCTCACTTGATGTGGAAAAAGTTAGTTTTTAGTTTAGAAATAAATAAAAATTGGTAATGCATCACATAAATTGACCTTATATGCAGATGACATCTTGTGCTTTGTCACTGACCCAATAACATCAGTTCCTACTTTATTAAATACTATAAATGCTTTCTCAAATATATCAGGTTATAAAGTCAACTGTTAGGCTTGGTCTCAAGAATACACCAAACTGCTGGAAATGCCAAAGGTCAGAGGGCACTTTTGTGCCATGCATTGTGGAAACGCCCTAAAATTCAGGGGCATTGGACTATGATTCATTCTTATTGATCAAATTACAGGTGACACCATTGAGTTTTCTCTCGGATTATTTGGGCTTGGAGATCCAGCCACGGCCAAAACACACAGTTTATTCAGACAGCAATAATGATAGGGAGACATTTTTTATTAAGGGAAGGGACGAAACCTAGGACCCCACCCTATAAAAAATGGTGTTGTCAATTATGGGCTTATGGGCAACGTTTTACAGGATAAGTGATAATGGAAGGAATTTGAAGAAAAAATTCGAAAAAAATCAAAAAGGATATTTGGAATATTTAATTGAACTCTTGTTAAGCGCAACTATCTTAGGATAAATAACTGTACCTTGAATAGATGGATTATTGGATGCTACATGGATGCCTATTTGTATCCTTTCTATTGTATCTTATTTGGACGTGTATTGTATCCTTTTCTATCTGGGAAGCTGCTGGGTCATTTACTTAAAATGGCTTTTAATTTTTAGTATTATTATTATATGCTAATTATGGCAATAAGGATGAGGCGTAGGTGTGTGTGTGTATGTATATATTGGTGTATATAAATGTATATGTAACTATGTATGCTTAGGTATATGCATATGTATTTGTGCATCTGTTGAATTGTTTATTTTAGTTTTCCCTCTGTCAATACAAAATTATAATTTTTGTTTTAGACAAAAGCTTATTCTGCTTACCTCCCCATTCATATCATCAAGCGAAAAAACTAAAACATAATAGCTACCAATATCTAACTGTTTTGCCAAACTATCTCAACAGAAACAATGCAATTTGAAAAATTAAAAGTAATGGTAGAGAAAAAGTAACATTCATCATACAATTCCATAATATTCTTTTTAAGCATAGTTTTAAAAATAATGCTACTTATTTTATAACTCAGGGTTTAACTTATTCCAAACATTTACAGAAATAATAAATTGCTTAATATTTATTCTGGCATAAGGCTTTTCAAACACATCATCCTCTAAAATTATAAGCACCCTCCCGCATCTTAAATAAACAATCAAGAAATCATTGATTAGATGCACACCTTTAGATCTCCTACAAAGCAATTTCTCATTTTGAGATAATAGTAAATTCGGATCCATGTAATTGTGTCTCAATGTTGTAAAATTCAAATAAATAATTATGATTAAATGTCTGGTTTCATTTATTTTCTTTTGAAGAAAACTTTGATTTCAGCCATGAAATTTATAGAAATGTCAATTTAATGGTGCGATTTAGCAAAGGTTAATGTCTATTTACATTGCAAAGTAGAAAGTCAGCATCTGTTAATATCACTAGTCTGACAATGGTAATAAACTACTTCTGATTCTGAATATGATTGTAAAGAAATAAAAACATAAATGACACAATGACATAAACTGTTGACTCTACGACTACTGGTCTATTAAAATGAAATGTCTTTTTTTCATCCTGTAGCTACGTGTGTGGGAGGAGTCTTCATTGTTGGAAGAGCCGAGGTGGTGTACACTCCCTCCATGGGACTGGCATGGGCTTTGATATTGACAATCTCGGTGAGCTCAACTTTCATTTTTGGTAAGTGTTTGCACTCCGATAGTCAAGTACATGTGTAACCCAGACGAGGTAAAGGTGGGCTACACATGGATCAAACAAACACGACCCGACAGTCTGTGAAGACAATCATCACTCCAGACGCCTGTTCTGTGGTTTTGTATTTGTTGCTGACTATCCTTCTTGAACAAGAACTTCTTAATCTCAGTGGGGGGTCTTTAAATAAAGGTGAAATAAATAAGAACACAAATGTCACGTGAGCTTTCTCCAGTCCAACATGAATGAAGCCTACAACTATCATTAAGTCTGACAGGATGCGTTTCCAGTCAGCATTTTGTTGCTTTGACATCCATTGAGATGGACAAGCTTCATGTACAATTAGCCGCTCATGCTAAAATGCTAACGACCCCCATTGAGGTAGCTCTCCAAAAATGCGTGTTTCAGTGTTTCCTGTCCTTTTGAAATGCAGAAGCTCTGTTCTTCGCCAAGACAATGAGAGAAAGGAACTTTGTGACCGTGATGGACCCGTTCTACATCAAGTATGGAAACGGGATAGCAACCGGACTGAGCCTGGTGTCACTTCTAATTGATGTTGTTGTGTTTCCGGCGACACTGATGGGTTTAGGTACAGAATATACAAAATAATCAAGCTTACTGTTTGAATATAAAGGTAATACTACAGTGGACATGAATTGATAACTTGAGCCTATCTAATGTGTTTACAGGAGGAATCATGAGCGTGGTCCTGGATTTGACCTTCTCTCTTTCCATCTGGATCTCTGCTGCCGTTGTCATCACCTACACGGTGATGGGCGGTCTCTACTCTGTGGCCTACACTGACGTTATTCAGTTGACCCTCATATTCCTTGGATTGGTGAGTCAAGTAGTAAAAACCTTGAGGTAACGTCTTTCCAATGGTTCTTGTTCACCTTTGACATCTTTGTGTCTGCAGGTCATCTGTGTTCCCTTTGTTTTAATGAATCCTGCCACCTTGGACATCAGTCAGACTCTGATGAACAACACCTTGCATGCTCCCTGGATCGGTCAACCAGACATCAAAAGAATCTGGATTATAATCGATTACTTCTTCTTCATAGTAAGGAAGCTGTGGACGTTCAAGCAGAATTTAGTCTTGATTGATCAGAAGTGAACAATGTTTTTGACATTTTGAAACTAATCCATTAACTTGTTTACTTTTAAGGGACTTGGAACTTTAGGATTACAGAACTTTCAACAGAGGATCTTGGCAGCCTCCTCCTTAAAAACAGCCAAGACCTCCTGCCTTTTTGCTTCCGTCTTAGTAATCGTATTTGGGATACCTCCTATCCTGCTTGGAGCAGCTGCTGCATCCACAGGTAATAACGAGGTAAATCGGGGCTGAAAATGAAATATACCTGGAAGATACTGTATTGATTTACTTCCTGCAACAACAACATAATGTATATACATACATATATATACACACGTGTATATATATATGTATATATACATACACATGTGTATATATATATATATATACACTGTATCTGAAGCAGTTCGTTTAATCTGGAAGACTCAGCTTCCAGATTAAATTGAAGAATAGAAATATTGCAAATCATACCAAGATTAATTATTTTGTCTAATCGGTAGTCGGAACAGTCCAAGATATGATACAGAAACGTGTTGGATTCTCACACACAGGTTGAATAATTAATGTGGAAAATAAAGACATACTTAAATGAATTTAAAACCTATAGGGTAAAGGGGATCAGCCAAACAGATTCCTTTTTGACTCTTCTTTTTGGGTCTTACCTCAGACTGGAACCAGACCACCTATGGTTCTCCATCTCCATATGAACGTGGAGAATCCGCTCTGGCTCTGCCCATCGCCATGCAGCACCTCACCCCGACCTTCATCGCCATTGTCTCTGTGGGGTGTGTGGCCGCTGCTGTGATGTCATCAGGCGACTCCATCTTGCTTTCTGCAGCTTCTGTTTTTACCGCCAACATTTACAAGAAGGTCCTGAGGCCTCAGGTGAGAAAATGAACCTGACCTGACCATCTACTGCTGGAAACGACAGTCCTGTGTCCATCATTTGCATAATTTCCAGACTTTGGATTGTTTCTGAGCAGTTTAATAAAAAAAATAATTAAGCCCAGTATAACTGGGTTACATAACTTTATCCAACTGTTTTAATGTTAGCTAAAAAAGATGGTTTGAATCATGGCAAATATATCAGACACATGTACATTATCAGGTTCAAAGTGCTTATTGGTTGGGGATCCTCAAGGTTCTGTACTGGTGCCACTTCTGTTCCTGGAATATGTGAATGGCATGATAGTGAAGTTTAGACTGATGATGTATGTCGATGACTCCACTGTGAAGGTTTCAGGAGGTCTCAGTAACTTGACAGTTATACATTCTTTCCTTTACTCTTCTTCCTCAGGCATCGGATGGAGAGACTCAGTGGGTGATCCGTGCTTCTGTGGTGGTTGTGGGCGTGGCTGGTACATCACTCACTTACCTGAAAAACAGCGTCATTTTATTCTGGTTCATGAGTGTTGAACTGGCCTACATCGTCATCTTCCCTGAACTCATCTGTGTCCTCTTCATCAATATTTCCAATGGTTACGGGGCTGCTATGGGTTTACCAGTGGGATTGCTGATCAGACTGCTCAGTGGAGACCCGATATTAGGATTAGAACCAATCCTACATTTCCCTGGATGCACTCTGGAGGACGGTGTTTACATCCAGTATGCTCCAGTTAAGACTATCTCCATGCTGTCTGCCACTGCCGCCATCTTGTTGTTCTCCTACCTGGCTTCTGTCCTCTTCAACAAAGGTGTTCTACCTGAGAAGTGGGACGTGTTTAAAGTGAAAGTCCAGCCCTCACCTGTACCACTGACACCAATAACTGACAAAAAGGAAGACAATGAGGATGAGAAATTTCTCTGAGAGCCTTAACAGCAAATAACATGACAACTAGATATGTTATATTTTAAATTCAAAATGTGGAAGAAACTGTGGAGGAGTCTATTTTTCTTACACTTGAGTTTATCTTTCTCAAAGGTAGACTAGTTCTTCATATTCTTGGTAGGAAAGCAGTGCAGCAAATATCAAATAGAATTCTCTTGATCAGTATTTTGAGAATGAGAATAAACACAATTTAGCCAGTGTCCTCCCCACTTTTAAACTAACCAACTAATATGATATCTATCCTACGACAATTAATTACGACAACTCAAGAGTCTGGTGGAAGGTGTTTATCTATCGTTTCTGTGACGGACACCTGGGGCAGGTAAAATGAACGACTTGGTAAAGAAGCTCGTAGTTCAATTCAGGATCAATATGTTGAATCATTGGGGAAAATCCTATGAAGAATGAGTACAGTGGAACCTTGGTTCTCGAACATAATACGTTCCGTAATACTGTAACGTCGGTGCAAACCACCTAAGGATCATTACAATACTCTTCAAAAACCGAAACTATATTTCCCATAAGAAATAATGTAAAAATGTATTAATTCAAGATTCAAGATTCTTTATTGTCATTATGCTAACATAACAAAATCGTGTGAAGGCCCACGATTAAGGCACACATAGGTACATAAACGATAAAATCTCTCTTAAAACAACGATATATATATACATACATATATACACATCCGTTCGTAAGTACCAGATAAATTCCCATTTACATACCTACATATACCACATACCAATGTGGCTAACATAATATTTTGGTCTTATACTAATGTTACCCTGATGGTAAACATTCTGCGGCTCTATTATAGCATTTATAGCTAATGGCTAATGATGGCTACAGCTAGCGTTAAAATCCAATGTCACTGAAAGCATTTGTTAACTTTTAGGTTTACTTACTTGTCACCCACGAAAACAGCACTTTTAGGGTCATTCCTGGCTATTAGTGGCGATTCAGTGTGCTAACCTTTGTGGAAAAAATAATGCATTTTTTGTGTTTTTAACATTGTATCAGGTAAATGACATATTGAACCTTCAGGTACTTGTATTGGTAACGCTCAAGCACATAAATAATAATAATTACGGGTGGTTTGTTCAGACATAAACTGTGAGCGTTTATATACCTAACAGGGTGGAACCGAACGGGGTGGAATTTATTTAACCAAATTAGCCATTGCTCTGTGAAAGAGCAATCGTATCTAGCTGTCTCCAGACTTAAAAAGTACTTTAGGCTATATATCAAACATGCTTTGGAATTTTTTCAAATGTGGTTTAATTTCTTCATAATTTAGACTAACAGGGTGGAAATGTAAGAGTAGGACATACAGATTAACAAGATAAAACTGGCAAAGAAAAAAGGCAACAGATTGTTGATGCTCACCTCACTTTGCTCCTTGTATTTCCCTCCAAAAGAGAAATTCCACTTCCTGAATGTTAGTTTATGGGAATTGTAGTTTTCTTTCATTTAGAAAGCTAAAACCACAAACTAACAGGGTGGAATGCAATTTCGGGGACACTCAGTAAATTCAATAAAAATAATAAATAACATTAATATATCCACAATATATATATTTATAATTAAAGAGCTTTTAACTTGAACTACACAATAATAAAGACATATTTGTACTTATTTATAATTATATTGAAAATGTTTCCCATTGAAGCATGTATGTGCCAAAAACGGTAATTAAAATAACTTTAAAATTTTTTAGTACATGCATTATTTTGTGTCAATATAAATGTCAACTAAATGTTGTGCAATTCTATTGTGGAATTTCCATCTGATATGACAACTTCCCCTGATGAGGTGGTGTAACCGGATGTATGTCACCAAAACATAGTCTATGAAAAAATGAAAAATCCTTCGCACCCTGCTTGACAAGAACAGTGCCCATATGTGTTGGTTTTGATATCATGTTAAGGTGAGTGGAGCAATGATGCTTATTTCGTTTCCTTGGCCAAATAACATAACAACTGGGTGAAAAAAGTATTCACTGAAATATTTGAATCCCTTCAGATAGCTTCTCAGCGAAATGTCGGTATCCTTGAAAAATGTGACCGAGAAATCACCATGGAGATCTTGTCAGCTTCCCATCGTACTATATGGGAAGCTGTCTGAGTCCGCTCTGTCTGCACGGGGGGAGGGGGAAAGGTAAATTTCGCTGTGTGTGTGTGTCCTCCGTGTATTTGCACGCACAATGAAAATACCTAAATTATTTTTCCTTTCGATTTCAACAGGTGTCACAGAATGAACAGGAGACTGTCAGCATGAGGGCGGGGCTGACTTGGAGCAGGAGCCTCCAGCCTTGTGCCTGATGCATTCAGACGTCTTTGCGGTTTATAGCTCATACAGGCTCGACTACCATGGCTGTGAACGTTGTAGGAGTGATAGTGATGGCGTTCTTCTACCTGCTGGTCCTTGGGACCGGCATCTGGGCATCTTTCAAGTCCAAAAGGAAGCAGCGGGAAAGTGCAGCCAATGGAATGGATATGGCCCTGCTGGGAAACCGGAGCATTAACTGTGTGGTGGGAATCTTTACCATGACAGGTGAGGAGAGCACAGCTTGCAAATCCATGATTGATACTTTGACTGAATCCACCAAATTCCACTTCACCAACACTCACTGGTTTGTCTCACTGTCTGTCAGCAGAATTACCAAAAAGGTATTTTAATGATGTCTCCTGGGGGGTAAAGTTCAGCCGTCGGGTCATCCGGATCTAGAATGTATTCCACCGCTGTGGGTCAGGAATGTTGACAGGATTTAATCTTCCACATTCATGCTTGATACCGATGCTTGAAATGACAAAGATGACACACAGTTTATTTGGACTGAAACTAAATGCTGGATCTGCAGTATTATAATACTGTAAAAATTGTGTTAAAATTTGTTTGTGTGCTCCATTAAGTCCAGTACGTGCACACGCCCAAAATGAAAATGTTGCTGTAAATCTGGAAAAGCAAGCTTGCTGTGGTAACGTCATAAATGAAGGAATCACTCCATGATATTCAGGTCGGGTTGGTTTATTCGTCACTGCTCTGGACAGGACAGTTGCTCACTACGTCATTGCTTTCGGCTTCCTGCATCCCAAAACGCGTCCCCTTGGTCCACCACGCCCTCTGGTGGCGTGGGGTGGTGAAGCATGTAATTCACTATATTACATCCCTCCCCCCTTAAGACTAAACTGCATAGGTGAGCTCAACCATAACATCAACTTGCCAATAGGCCAGACCTTCTTTTTTTTTTTTTTTTTTTCTTTTCTTTTTAAATAACCCCAATCTGCAGAAAACTTAAACAGCCAGACCATCTCTTAAAAGGTTAAATGACAATCTTTAACATAACCACCCTCCCCTCGTGGTAGTTTTTTTTTTTTTTTTTTAACAACACACAAAAAATAACAACAACAACAACAAGAACTACCTAGGAAGGTGGGTGGACTACCATCCTTCCAGTGAATCCCAGAGCGCATTCTTGCTCTTACTTGAGGGATCTCACTACTGTCTCACAAAGTCTTTCAGGTAAGTAGGAGTCTGTTTTGTGCGCTCTGATCGGCGCAGCACCAGTGACGGTTCTGCTCCATCCTCCGTCAGATGTTCAGCTGGTGGTTGAACCGGGGCCGCCTTAGCAGGGTCTGTCACTTCCCCTCCCACTGAAGTTGGAACGACCAAGTCCGGAGGCCTGACCTCTCCTGCCCGCTCTGGGAACTGAAAGCTGTGAGGCTCCACCCCCACCTCTGGCCCGGACACATCGCTCAACTTTGTCTGCCTTTTTCGAATCTGGTCAACATGACGTCTCATTATGCGTCCATCTCCTGTCTGTACCGTATAGGACACAGGTCCGGTGTTCTCCTCCACCACCGCCGGAATCCATGTGGGTCCGTGGCTGTAGTTACGAACGTACACATCATCCCCAGAAGTAAAACTCCTCCACTTACTGCGAGAGTCATGATGTTCTTTCTGTTTGAGTTGTTTCATGCGAATCTTGGATTTCACATCCGGTATTAAAAGATCCAAGGTCGACCGCAATCTTCTGGACATGAGCATCTCAGCTGGGGACAACCCTGTCGTAGTTTGCGGTGTGATTCTGTAATGGAACAGAAACCGTGCGACTTTTGTTTCCAAAGTGTCACCCTTTGTTTTCTTTATTCCTTGTTTGAATGTCTGAACTGCTCTTTCCGCCAGGCCATTGGATGCCGGATGGAACGGTGCAGATGTCCTATGTTGTATGCCATTCTTCTTCATGAATGTCGCAAACTCCTGACTTGTAAAGCAAGTCCCATTGTCAGACACCACTGTCTGAGGCAGACCATGAGTGCTAAAGCACAGTCTGAGTTTTTCAATAGTCACTTGGCTTGTTGCACTGTTCGTTTGGTATACGTCAATCCATTTGGAGTGTGCGTCGACAATGACGAGAAACATCTTGCCTAAGTAAGGACCTGCATAATCAACATGCAGTCTGCTCCAGGGCGTTTCAGGCCACTCCCATGGATGAAGTGGTGCCCCGGTTGGACACTTCCTGTTTTCTTGACAGGTGTTGCAGGACTGAACTTCGTTTTCAATGTCTGAGTCCATCCCCGGCCACCAAAGATAAGAGCGTGCTAAGCCTTTCATTCGAGAAATGCCAGGGTGCGTGGCATGCAGCTGTTTCAGTATGACATTCCTTCCCTTCTTCGGAACAACCACTCTAGCTCCCCAGAGTACACATCCATCTTTCACACTAAGCTCCAGCCTTCTCTGGCTGTAGGGCTTGAACTCTGTATCTACCGCTCTTGGCCATCCCTGCAGACACCATCGCAGCACCTGAGAAAGTGTTTCATCTTTGGTTGTCCACTGCTTCACTTGAGCTGTTGTGATGGGTGGATCTTCCATTGCCTCCAGCATAAGGACTTGGTCTGTGTCATCCTCTCCATCCGTGTGTGGCAGCGGCAACCTGCTCAGTGCATCCGCATTAGCGTGCTCCCTGCCTGGTTTGTAGATTATCTTATATTCATAAGCTCGCAGCAGTGTCGCCCACCGTTGCACTCTCGGTGACCCCATCTGTGGAACAGGTTTCTTTTCATGGAAAAGCGATATTAGCGGTTTGTGGTCCGTGCTAATTGTAAACCTTCGTCCATAGATGTACTTATGGAACCGCTTAATTCCAAATATAATGGCCAAGCCCTCTTTGTCGAGTTGTGAATAACGTTTCTCGGCTGGTGTCAGCGTGCGTGACATGAAGCCTAATGGCTTCTCGCTGCCGTCTTCCATTACATGAGACAATACGGCACCCACTCCGTATGGTGAGGCATCGCATGCCAGTACCAAGTCTTTATCTGCTGAGTAATGACCCAGGACTTTGGCTGATTTCAGCATGTTTTTGGACAATCGAAAAGCATCCTCCTGCTCTTTGTGCCAGGTCCACCGAGCTTCTTTCTTCAGCAACTGATGAAGCGGTGCTAAGTGCGTGGCCAGGTTAGGGAGAAACCTATTATAGTAATTTAGTAGACCCAGGTAGGCTTTTAATTCAGTCACAGTGGTTGGCTGTGGGGCCTCTTCCACAGCTGTCACCTTGCTTTGCACTGGGTGCATGCCTCCGGCATTGATAATGTGACCTAAGTACTCCACCTCCTTTTGTAAGAACGCACATTTGCGTCTCTGAAGTCGCAGGCCAGCTTCTTCCAATCTCCTGAGTACCTCATTCATAACACTCACGCTGCATCCTGTGTCAATCTCAAAGGTCACTTTCTTCCGATTCACCTCTAAATCTAGTTCAAATGGCTTAACTCTTTTGATCGAGGTTTCCACTTTGACGCAGGCTAATGTGAACACTTCTTCCTGCTCCGAAGAACTATCACTATTCTGCCTTTCACATACTTTGTGTGCTCTTTGGGAACGCCAACGCCGCTCTTCTTTGTGTGGATTCTTTTCACCAGGTCGCGTGCTTCCTTTGCTTTTATTTTGACAAGCCCTCGCGACGTGGCCTACTTTTCCACAACAGTAACACTTCGCTTCTTTAAACCTGCACTCGATTGCACTGTGCTGTTTCCCATGACATCGATAGCACTCGTTCTTTTTCCAATCCGCGCCCTTTCGCTCCTTTCCCTCCATCGTCACGCTGTTGCATGGCAATGGTGCTTTGGATTGTAAGTCTTGGGCATTCTTACTAGCAGCTTCAGCAGCTACGGCCATCTGAAATGCCTTCTCAAACGTCAAGTCGGTTTCAGACAGCAACCGTCTTTGAATCCTGTCATCATTAATACCGCACACAAGACGATCCCTTAACATCTGCTCCAGTGTCGTGCCGAAGTTGCAATCACGAGCGAGTTGTCTCAGCTCGGCTACATATGCACCGACACCCTCACCAGGCTGACGGGAACGTGAATCGAATTTGTACCTCTGTACAATCTCGCTCGGTTTAGGATTGAAGTGGTTTTTCATTAAGGCTGCTAGCTGATCATATGTTTTCGAACTGGGCTTATATGGACTCACCAGGTTCCTTATGAGCTTATACGTGGCTGGTCCCACCACGCTAATGAGGATAGCTCTCTGTTTATCACCGCCATCAATTCCATTAGCTTCAAAAAACTGTTCCAGGATCTCACAGTACTCTTCCCAAGTCTGCTCTTGCGCATCAAATGCCGACAGGTTTCCTACCGTCACATTCATGTTCCGACGCTTGCTCGTTAACTCGCTCGTTAACTTGCCAGTCCCGTATTAGCCCTCTTGCTAGGACCTTTTCCGTTCCTCTTTTCTCTTCCCGCCACTTGCAGTCAATCCGTTCCCTTCATCTCCCGTCAGTCATTTGAAATCATGTATCCAGAATCCTCGTCGCCAATATGTGGTAACGTCATAAATGAAGGAATCACTCCATGATATTCAGGTCGAGTTGGTTTATTCGTCACTGCTCTGGACAGGACAGTTGCTCACTACGTCATTGCTTTCGGCTTCCTGCATCCCAAAACGCGTCCCCTTGGTCCACCACGCCCTCTGGTGGCGTGGGGTGGTGAAGCATGTAATTCACTATATTACACTTGCTAACATTCATACCATAAAAAAATGAGTTGGTACTTCCTCCATAGTTCGGGAGGATTTAAAACTACAAGCTCTATCTCCCTCTTTGGTTTTGTTTCTGGAAACGCCGAAGTAGGAATGCAAGGAAAACCGCATCATTAAAAAATTGTGGAAGTTAAAATGAACTTGAAAAAGTTCAAATAAACTGAATAAATTGTTGATTAGATGCACACCTTTCCATCTCCTACAAAGCAATGCTCAGTTGGGCTTATTTCTCATTTTGAGATAATAGTAAGTTCTGATTTTTAATAGTTTTAATATTATACCATAATAGTTGTAATTTTTTTTTTTTTTAGTCGCTATCTTAGCTCGGACATGATTCAGTTTAAAGAATTAAACAGAAAACAATGACTGAAGTCAAACACTTATTAAACCCTGTTACAACTTAATTACGACTGAAAGCACCAAGCATACGGCATTTACAACAATCAGCAAGATGATAAAATATATACTATATATATTTTGTCAATTTCTTTACTAAATAAATTCATAATAGTTGTACTCACATTTCTTCAGCAGATTTCTCTCCAATCAATCAGTATAATGTCAAAACTAAAAAAGCACACAGAGTTTAGATGTTGTTTCGTTCTAATACTGCATAACAACTTATAACGGCAGATCAAAAGATTTTTATATATGCTTCTACTGTTGTAGAGTTTTCACATACTTTATATGAACTTTCCAATTTAGTGTTTCATCAACGTACACTCCCAATTTTCTTTTTCTTACACTCCCTCTCAATTTCCATTTGGTTATTCAGATCCAGAATACTTTATTAATCCCAAAGGGAAATTCCTGCACCTGTGCATTAATATGCAGCAAAGCGACTTTAAGAATTACAGAAAGCAGTTACAAGCACATTTAGTACACAATAAACACATATTGGAATGACAATGCTGCACTGGGGATTTTTTTTTCAAGATTATAAGGATCCAGGCTAGTCCTGGGAAGCTGGGACCATGGCGGGAGGGGGAACAGGCCAGTCCAGAGGATGAAATCAGACAGGACGGAAGAGCCATTGAGTGCGAGTGTGTGTGTGCGTGCATGCGTCAGTCCTTGTCAGTTCTTGTCCATGTGCGTAAAGTCTATAAGAGCCACAGAACAGCGCGACCTTGTCCTTGGGAAAATATTTGGTCTAAGAGACAGATAAGTCCAGCTGCGTGGTGCCCTCTCTGATGGGGGAAGGAGGGGGACAGAATAATTCCAATTTTAGCAGAAAATAGATGAATTTGTCTTGATCCAATTAGGCAGTTGGTCCTCGGTAAATCCACATTTCGGGAGCCAAAGTCTTTGCCAAGTCCGGCGGTCTGTCGAAACAATCCTGCTTGCTGTCACAAGATGGGATTCAGTCTTCGCCGTTCTTCCCCGGATGTGAGAGAGAGGGAGAGAGAGAGAGCGAGCGAGAGAGAGAGAGAGACAGAGAGAGAGAGAGATACTGACTAAAGAGCTGCTATATAAAACTATAAATGCTAATGCTAGCGATATGGACATCAGGGTTGAGGGCCACAGATCCATGTTCTACGGCACCGTGGAGGAGGACCTGCAGACTGAGACAGAAAGAGTGACAAACAGCCGAAGAAAGAGCTTTTATTGATTTATTGATATTTTATTATATTTCTATATATATATATTTTTATTTCGACATGTATTTAAAATTTTCAAATCTCATTTTACATTTTTGTATTTATATTACCTGTTTTTTATATATATATATTTTTTCTTCTCATTTATATGTATTTTTTATTGTGGCAGTTTCGGTCCTCCATATTTCCGTGTGCAAGGAACATAAAGTAAGATATTCTGTTCTCCAACTTGCATCAGTTTTCCACGCATAGCCAAATATCAAATGAGTAATCCATTCTCCAACTCGCTCAAACTTTAACTGTAGTATTTGCGAGTGAACCCCTCCAACGTTAAGTAAAAAATAATTTAATCTCCCATACACATATTGGGAAAAGTAGAAATGTCAGTCTAGCAACTGTCGGTCCTCAGGATCGGCATCCGCGTTGATGTTCCTCCCCCCCGGCGTAGGAGCGAGGTTTTACACTCGGGCCGATGATAATTATATCGTCCATTCGCGTATACTGTTCCAGTTGATCGATTCTCTTCTCAAACTCGTTGATAGTTTTGCTTTTTTCTTTAATCGGATCCTTCAGTTGCCTAACCTCATCAAAAAGTTGCAATAACTTCGTCAACTGTCGAGTCACTTTAGCTAACTCCTCAGACGTCTTGTTAAGCGACTTTCAGATATCCTCATGGCATGGCTTTTGTATTCCACAAGAAACTTCAGTTTATATTAATCGAAGTAACAGCAGTTTTTGCAGGGCGCCGCCATCTTGGGCTTGTCGTTAATACATTCTGATTCATGTAATTGTGTCTCAATGTTAAATTCAAAGCAATAATTATGATTAAATGTCTGGTTTCATTTATTTTGTTTTGAAGAAAACTTTGATTCCTGCCATGAAATTTACAGAAATTTAAAAATTTAATGGTGTGATTTAGCAAAGGTTAACAAACCTTTACAAATCTTAACATGTCTATATTCATTGCAAAGTAAAATGTCAGCATCTGTTAATATGATTGCAAAGAAATAAAAACATAAATGACACAATTACCTAAATTGTTGACATCACTCTACTACAACTGGTCTATTAAAATGTCTTCTTCCATCCTGTAGCTACGTGTGTGGGAGGAGTCTTCATTGTTGGAACAGCCGAGGCAGTGTACACTCCCTCCATGGGACTGGCATGGGCTTTGATATTGATAATGTCGTTGAGCTCAGCTTTCATTTTTGGTAAGTGTTTGCACTCCGATAGTCAAGTACATGGATCAAACAAACAAAATCTGCAAAAAGGGAAAACATTTATATTTTTGAAAAAATAATTTATTTTAATTTTTACATATATTCTAAGTTAAAATTAAGTTTAATGAAATAGTCAACAATTTCATTGAAAATAATGGGCAAATATTAGGTAAAGTAAATTAAGTGTCACTCATGGGACAACATACCCGGTTGTCCCCCCCTGTCGACGGGCCTGGTCATATCATCCATGTATGCCCTAATGGGAGCGAGCCGCAAGCCTGGTTTTAGCTGCTCTCCTCCCACCACCCATTAAGATGAACGGATGATGACGTCCATGGCCATGGTGAAGACTAGTGGGGAAATGGTGCATCCTGCCAGGATGCCCACCTCCAGGTGCTGCCAAGCTGTAGTGTATTCTGCTGTTAACAGGCATATCTGCACGTCTAGAAAGTAGGTCCTGACGAGGGCAGTGATAGCATTTGGAACTTGGAAATAGCTAAACGCCGTCTATAAGATGTTGTGTGGAACCGAGCCAAAGGCATTGGCCAAATCCAGGAAAACAACATGGAGGTCTCTTTCATCCCTCTTTGCGACCTGGACTTGGTGCCATATCATGTTCAGGTGCTCCACGCACCCGGGAAAGTCTGGCATCCCCGCTTTCTGCACTGATGTGTCAATGAAGTGGTTCACTTCCAGATAGTTAGTCAGCCTGTGAGCCACTACACTGAAGAAGATTTTACCCTCTACGTTCAGGAGATTGATTTGGTGGAACTGGCTAATATCAGTAGAGTCGTTTTCGTTTGGGATCAGGATGCTCCCTGCCCTCCGCCAGGCTTGTTGGTATTGTCTGTTTCAGCCATATCACCCTCATCAGTCGCCATAGGAAACGCAGGACATCTGGTGCATACTTATAGAGTTTATATGACACCCCGTTGAGGATGCTGCTCTTGCTCGACGTACAGTTCTTTCAACTTCACTCCACTTGGGAGGGCTGATGTCTAGCTGATGTTTTGGAGGTTGTAACGGTGGCATGTCATGTGGTAGTGAGACCTGTTCATGTTGGTGCCCGTCAGAATATATTAACTCAACTTTGTTCATCACTGAGAATAAATCCATGAGTCATGACTTTAACTTTTAGTTGACTCATCAAGGCCGTTCCTCTGTGTAAGTTGCACGCTGGTCTTTGACCTGAGGGTCGACCTGTAACCTCTAACACTGCCTGAGCAAGGCTAATTGGATAAATGCAGCCGCACTGCACTGCCTGAGGCGTAGTCCAATAGAATTAGCACAAAGCATATTCCTGTGCTGCCAGAGGAATGGCCCGATGCCGCAGTGCGAGGCGACTTTCTATCACCACTAAGTAAGCCACACATGATCCGGCCTTATCGGGCATGAATGCACCACGAATCATTGTCCTGCTTTGTGAATGAACCTAAATCGTCAAAAAAATGTCTGTTGTACCAGTTGATAGTCACGAAGAAGGCTTTTTTTTTTTGGTCTAACTGCAGTGTTTCCTGTCCTTTTGAAATGCAGAAGCTCTGTTCTTCGCCAAGACAATGAGAGAAAGGAACTTTGTGACCATGATGGACCCGTTCTACACCAAGTATGGAAACGGGATAGCAACCGTACTGAGCCTGGTGTCACTTCTAATTGAAGTGGTCACGTTTCCGGCGACACTGATGGGTTTAGGTACAGAATATACAAAATAATCAAGCTTACTGTTTGAATATAAAGGTAATACTACAGTGGACATGAATTGATAACTTGAGCCTATCTAATGTGTTTACAGGAGGAATCATGAGCGTGGTCCTGGATTTGACCTTCTCTCTTTCCATCTGGATCTCTGCTGCCGTTGTCATCACCTACACGGTGATGGGCGGTCTCTACTCTGTGGCCTACACTGACGTTATTCAGTTGACCCTCGTATTCCTTGGATTGGTGAGTCAAGTAGTAAAAACCTCGAGGTAACATCTTTCTAATGGTTCTTGTTCACCTTTGACATCTTTGTGTCTGCAGGTCATCTGTGTTCCCTTTGTTTTAATGAATCCTGCCACCTTGGACATCAGTCAGACTCTGATGAACAACACCTTGCATGCTCCCTGGATCGGTCAACTTGACATCAAAAGAATCTGGATTTTAATCGATGACTTCTTCTTCATAGTAAGGAAGCTGTGGACGTTCAAGCAGAATTTAGTCTTGATTGATCAGAAGTGAACAATGTTCTTGCCAAATTGAAACTAATCCATTAACTTGTTTACTTTTAAGGGACTTGGGACTTTAGGAGTCCAGAACTTTCAACAGAGGATCTTGTCAGCCTCTTCCATCAAAACAGCCAAGACCAACTGTTTTTTTGCTTCCGTCTTAATAATTGTACTTTGGATACCTCCTATCCTGCTTGGAGCAGCTGCTGCATCCACAGGTAATAACGAGGTAAATCGGGGCTGAAAATGAAATATACCTGGAAGATGCTGTATTGATTTACTTCCTGCAACAAGAACATCATGTATATACATACATATATATACACATGTGTATATATATATATACATACACACGTGTATATATACACTGTATCTGAATCAGTTCTTCATAGCTGGAGAAGCCTCTGCTTCCAAATTAAATTGATGAATAGAAATGGAGCAAATCATACCAAGATGAATTATTTTGTCGAATCGGTAGTCGGAAGAGTCTAAGATATGATACAGAAACGTGTTGGACTATCACACACAGGTTGAATAATTAATCAATTTGGAGCATAAAGACATACTTAAATTAATTTAAAAGTAAGGTGGATCAGTCAAACAGATTCCTTTTTGACTCTTCTTTTTGGGTCTTACCTCAGACTGGAACCAGACCACCTATGGTTCTCCATCTCCATATGAACGTGGAGAATCCGCTCTGGCTCTGCCCATCGCCATGCAGCACCTCACCCCGACCTTCATCGCCATTGTCTCCGTGGGGTGTGTGGCCGCTGCTGTGATGTCATCAGGCGACTCCATTTTGCTTTCTGCAGCTTCTGTTTTTACCGCCAACATTTACAAGAAGGTCCTGAGGCCCCAGGTGAGAAAATGAACCTGACCTGACCATCTACTGCTGGAAACGACAGTCCTTTGTCCATCGTTTGCATGATTTCCAGACTTTGGATTGTTTATGAGCGGTTGAATATTTTTTTTTTAACCCAGTTTAACTTGGTTACACAACCTTCTTCTTCTTTCCTTTACTCTTCTTCCTCAGGCATCGGATGGAGAGACTCAGTGGGTGATCCGTGCTTCTGTGGTGGTTGTGGGCGTGGCTGGTACATCACTCACTTACCTGAAAAACAGCATCCTTTTATTCTGGTTCATGAGTGTTGAACTGGCCTACATCGTCATCTTCCCTGAACTCATCTGTGTCCTCTTCATCAATATTTCCAATGGTTACGGGGCTGTTATGGGTTTACCAGTGGGATTGCTGATCAGACTGCTCAGTGGAGACCCGATATTAGGATTAGAACCAATCCTACATTTCCCTGGATGCACTCTGGAGGACGGTGTTTACATCCAGTATGCTCCAGTTAAGACTATCTCCATGCTGTCTGCCACTGCCGCCATCTTGTTGTTCTCCTACCTGGCTTCTGTCCTCTTCAACAAAGGTGTTCTACCTGAGAAGTGGGACGTGTTTAAAGTGAAAGTCCAGCCCTCACCTGTACCACTGACACCAATAACTGACAAAAAGGAAGACAATGAGGATGAGAAATTTCTCTGAGAGCCTTAACAGCAAATAACATGACAACTAGATATGTTATATTTTAACATCAAAATGTGGAAGAAACTGTGGAAGAGTTTTTTTTCTTACACTTGAGTTTATCTTTCTCAAAGGTAGACGAGGTCTTCATATTCTTGGTAGGGAAGCAGTGCAGCAAATATCAAATAGAATTCTCTTGATCAGTATTTTGAGAATGAGATTAAACACAATTTAGCCAGTGTCATCTCCACCTTTAAACTAACCAACTAATATGATATCTATCCTACGACAATTAATTACGACAACTCAAGAGTCTGGTGGAAGGTGTTCATCTATCGTTTCTGTGACGGACACCTGGGGCAGGTAAAATGAACGACTTGGTAAAGAAGCTCGTAGTTCAATTCAGGAATTGGCCCGAATATAACACAACCCCCTCTTTTTCAAGACTCAAGTTTGAGAAAATACTTTTTGAACACTCAATTAAATTTTTATACAGAAAATAATTACAGTATATCTGAAACAAATGATTATAACAATAAATTCGAGAGAAAAAGCATGTCATTTCGCCACATTCAAATCATGCAAAAACTCACATCTTAATATCTGAACATTTAAATATGTGAACTAAAGCGCAATCACATTTGTAAATGAATGGCTTCTGGTTTTTAAAATGTAAATAAACCAATCTACTGTGATAAAAAAACAAAATTGCAATAACTGCATGAACCATCAAAGTGAAGTCTAACTGGGGAGATCGTTGTTCTCCAGCGCCTCCGGGGTTAACTTCCAGACCACGCTGGGGACGAAGGCTGAAGCGCAGCAATACAAGATGGACGCCGGCCAGACGTGCTGAATCACTGAAGCTGCTTTATTTTACTTGCACTGTTAAACAAAACTCCGTTTCCTTCTATCGCTCGCATATCTCTGTCTCCTAGTTCTCTCTGTTGCTGCTCTGCGCGCTCTCTCTCTTTCTCTCTCACACACTCGCTCGGGCGGGACAGGCGCACACACACACATCCACATCTCACAACATATGAATAAGGAAAAACATCTCATTAAAATAATGATAGGCGTTTGCTTTGGCCTGGGGAGTTCAGTTCACCATTCGTTGTAATGATATCTGGCGCCATCTAGCGTTCAGAATGGGTATAATGTGTAGACCCCGAATATAACACGACCCGACTTTTTCAGCCTAATTTCAATGCAGAAAACATCGTGTTATATTCGGGCCAATACGGTATGTTGAATCATTGGGGGAAAATCCTATGAAGAATGAGTACAGTGGAACCTTGGTTCTCGAACATAATACGTTCCGTAATACCGTAACGTCGGCGCAAACCACCTAAGCATCATTACAATACTCTTCAAAAACCGAAACTATATTTCCCATAAGAAATAATGCAAAATGTGTTAATTCAAGATTCAAGATTCTTTATTGTCTTTATGCTAACATAACAAAATCGTGTGAAGGCCCACGATTAAGGCACACATAGGTACATAAACGATAAAATCTCTCTTAAAACAACGATATATATATACATACATATATACACATCCGTTCGTTCTAGTAGTTGCAGAATTCTGTTAGATAAAGTATTAAAGATGGAGCGCAAACAGAAGAAGAAACGGTGAGACTGGAGGAGATGTTTTCTTTTTCGAGCGATGCATGTTTTCCAGAGGATGAAGGAGGAGTTGTGTATTTTTGACGTTGAGGCACGGAGGGTCACTTTTGAGTATGGAGCAGCAGACATTGCTGCACTGGCAGAGAAGTGTGAAGCTGTTCTGCAGCGGCAAATTTGGGACGTTTCCATGCTAATATGTCATTTTCAGAACATTGGTGATTGTTTTGTGTCGCACTCATTTGATTAACATGGGGAATGCCGACCATTGCCATGGCAACACGGTAAATATCTCATCATCCACAGTTAACACCCTTCCTCCTCCGTATACAAAAGAAATTGTACCTCCTTTGCTTGTTAATTTTATCTGATTTAGTTGTTGATTTTATCTCTTGTTTTTATGTTTTTTTTTCTTGTGCACTTTGAGGTTTGCTTTCAAATATAAAGTGCGTTCAACATAAAATGTATTGTTATGATGTTGCTCACATTTGTCTGAGGGTCTGCTCAGGGAGTTCGTGTTTGCTCAGACACATGAAAAATTAGAGGGAGCATTGGGAGGGGGAAAGGTAAATTTCGCTGTGTGTGTGTGTCCTCCGTGTATTTGCACGCACAATGAAAATACCTAAATTATTTTTCATTTCGATTTCAACAGGTGTCACAGAATGAACAGGAGACTGTCAGCATGAGGGCGGGGCTGACTTGGAGCAGGAGCCTCCAGCCTTGTGCCTGATGCATTCAGACGTCTTTGCGGTTTATAGCTCATACAGGCTCGACTACCATGGCTGTGAACGTTGTAGGAGTGATAGTGATGGCGTTCTTCTACCTGCTGGTCCTTGGGACCGGCATCTGGGCATCTTTCAAGTCCAAAAGGAAGCAGCGGGAAAGTGCAGCCAATGGAATGGATATGGCCCTGCTGGGAAACCGGAGCATTAACTGTGTGGTGGGAATCTTTACCATGACAGGTGAGGAGAGCACAGCTTGCAAATCCATGATTGATACTTTGACTGAATCCACCAAATTCCACTTCACCAACACTCACTGGTTTGTCTCACTGTCTGTCAGCAGAATTACCAAAAAGGTATTTTAATGATGTCTCCTGGGGGGTAAAGTTCAGCCGTCGGGTCATCCGGATCTAGAATGTATTCCACCGCTGTGGGACAGAAATGTTGACAGGATTTAATCTTCCACATTCATGCTTGATATGGATGCTTGAAATGACAAAGATGACACACAGTTTATTTGGACTGAAACTAAATGCTGGATCTGCAGTATTGTAATACTGTAAAAATTCTGTTAAAATTTGTTTGCGTGCTCCATGAAGTCCAGTACGTGCACACGCCCAAAATGAAAATGTTGCTGTAAATCTGGAAAAGCAAGCTTGCTAACATTCATACCGTAAAAAAATGAGTTGGTACTTCCTCCATCGGTCGGGAGGATTTAAAACTACAAGCTCTATCTCCCTCTTTCGTTTTGTTTCTGGAAACGCCGAAGTAGGAATGCAAGGAAAACCGCATCATTAAAAAATTGTGGAAGTTAAAATGAACTTGAAAAAGTTCAAATAAACTGAATAAATTGTTGATTAGATGCACACCTTTCCATCTCCTACAAAGCAATGCTCAGTTGGGCTTATTTCTCATTTTGAGATAATAGTAAGTTCTGATTTTTAATAGTTTTAATATTATACTATAATAGTCGTAATTTTTTTTTTAGTCACTATCTTAGCTCGGACATGATTCAGTTTAAAGAATTAAACACAAAAAAATGACTGAAGTCAAACACTTATTAAACCCTGTTACAACTTAATTACGACTGAAAGCACCAAGCATACGGCATTTACAACAATCAGCAAGATGATAAAATATATACTATATATATTTTGTCAATTTCTTTACTAAATAAATTCACAATAGTTGTACTCACATTTCTTCAGCAGATTTCTCTCCAATCAATCAGTATAATGTCAAAACTAAAAAAGCACACGGAGTTTAGATGTTGTTTCGTTCTAATACTGCATAACAACTTATAACGGCAGATCGAAACATTTTTATATATGCTTCTACTGCAGGAAAAGCTGCATCTACCTGCTTGATCCTGGCAGTCGCAGATTCTTGTCTCAAAGATTAAGCCATGCAAGTACAAACGGCCGTCACAGTGAAACGGCGATTGGCTCATTAAATCAGTTATGGTTCCTTTGATGTGCAGTCTAGTCGAGAATTGATTTATTCTTGATCTCAAAGTCACTCATTCCATCCACAATTTCATGTAATATTGGCAATATAATAATTTCTGACTGCAAATGTGTCCACGGTATAATTATCCTACAGCAAATAGATGGAGATTTAACAACTCCCAAAAACGGAGGGCAGAAATCATTCTTCATAAATAAATTAATATTCCAACAGCGCCCTCTTTAGGAATGGCTTGTGATGCAATGAAGGCTTATTTTAGAGGTATTATTGTCCAGTATGCCTCCCAGAAAAATAAATAAAACAAAATTCACATGTTAAATCTGGAGAAAGCAATCGAGGGAGACGAGCACATTAAAGAAAGCATTATCTCTTTATAGATTGAAAACATTTACCCAACTTACAACAGTTTGTTAGAGCAGTACAAGTACAGTCATTCTATCTAATAAATATATTCATCATCATCATCATGGAATATAATGGAGTATTAACAAAGACAGAGTTTGTTACAAGGCAGAACTATTTTGAATCTGGAGAAAAGGTAGGGAAATTATTAGGTAACTATATTAAGCAAAAGCAGAGGTTGTTAATCCCAGCAGTACAAATTAATGAAGATAACTTAGTTACAGAGCCAACAGATATTAGCATTATTAACTGAAACAAAATCCTGGGTGATGAAGGCAAAGGTGGGAGGACAGGTTTGTCGTATTAGCCCTTTTGTTTGCTCGGCATGTCTTGCAAAATTGGTCATCAAACTTCCCCGCTTCCATTTTTAGGAACCCAAAAAACTCCCAAAACATTGAGGTGACTTCTTCCGGGTTAGGATTGAGTCGCTCGCTGTCGTTGTCGGCCAGCGGCGACATGTTTCCAATCACTCGTAACGCTCGTTACCTGGGAGCCATGCTAGCTAGGTGAGGGAGGGAGACGAAGCAGGGTGGAAGAACAGAGCAGACGTAGAAAACACACTACGCTCAAGTGCCACTGGATCATTTTACACAATATAAGAATAATGCATTGATTTTATATAGCGCTTTTCTAGACACTCACAGACGCTTTACATTGTATGTAGCATTATTCACTCACCCCATACTTGGTAAGACGATAGGAGCGAGGCTGCCAATTTGCGCCATCTGTCCTCCTGACCACCACCGACATTCACTCGCTCACTACATTCACACAGACAATGTGGGTGAAGTGTCTTGCCCAAATATGAAAATGTCATTTTGCAATACTACGATTATCGTCAAAGCGACAGCCCTAGTCCCAACATTCAAAGTTCCAACTTTCAGTCATAAACTCTTCCATTCCTTCTTCTTTCACTGCTGATCAGTGACGTGAGGTTTGTGGCTGGTGAGGCACTGCCTGTGTCAGATTTATGAAGGTTATGTTTCTCATTCAGCTTTCTTTACACACACACTTGATGTTCCTGATTAACCAAGCGAGAATGTTAAATTCATAGCAGCTGAGAGAGCCTATTTGCTCTGAACTCTGTTCTTAATTTTGCCATTGCAATGCCACAATTCATGAACTCAATATTTATTTTTACCCTCGCCGAAGAGGAGGCGAGGGTATTGCAATTGGGTGCGTTTGTCTGTATGTTTGTATGTTTGTTTGTCTGTTTGTCTGTCCGAGCGCATAACGCAAAAACTAGTAACCCAATCGACTTGAAATTTTTACACAAGCAAGGTTCTGTCCGTGGCTCGGTCCTCCCCGAGAATGGCGTTGATCCGGATCTGGATTCAGATTCTAGAATTATTTTTACATCTGGAATTGTGCCTGTGCTGTAAACTGCCACTTTAAGAGGGAGGGACACGAATGGCACGGGACAAGAAAATTACAGTAGTAGTAGTAAACTAATCCATATAATTGTATCTCAATGTTAAATTCAAAGCAATAATTATGATTAAATCGTTTCATGTATTTTGTTTTGAAGAAAACTTCCAAAATTCCAGCCATGAAATTTACAGAAATTTCAATTTAATGGTGCAATTTCGTAAATGTTAACAAATCTTTGCAAATCTTAACATTGAAAAGTCGAAAAAGTCAGCATCTGTTAATATGACTGTGAAGAGATAAAAACATAAATGACACAATGACCTAAACTGCTGACATCACTCCACTATTAAAATGTCTTCTTCCATCCTGTAGCTTCGTGTGTGGGAGGAGTCTTCATTGTTGGAACAGCCGAGGCAGTGTACACTCCCTCCATGGGACTGACATGGGCTTTGATACTGACAATCTCGTTGAGCTCAGCTTTCATTCTTGGTAAGTGTTTGCACTCCGATAGTCAAGTACATGGATCAAACAAACACAACCCGACAGTCTGAGAAGACAATCATCACTCCAGACGCCTGTTCTGTGTTTTTTATTTGTTGCTGACTATTCTTGACCAAGTCCTTTTTGAACAAGAACTTCTTAATCTCAGTGGGGGGGGTCTTTAAATAAAGGTGAAATAAATAAGAACACAAATGTCACATGAGCTTCCTCCAGTCCAACATGAATGAAGCCTACAACTGGTGGGCTTCATCGATGCCTCTAAGGCATTTGACCGTGTGAACCATCGGAAGCTGTTCCTGAAGCTGAGGGAGAGAGGTGTGCCAAACTGTCTCCTTAGAATCCTGGCATGTTGGTATGCAAATCAGACCATGCAGGTTAGGGGGGGTAATGGGGTCTCTCCTCCTTTTACTGTGGGGAACGGTGTCCGCCAGGGTGGGCTTCTTTCGCCGGTACTTTTTAACTTCTACATGCATGATCTCTCTGTGCAGCTCAACAGCTGTAACACTGGTTGTATGCTTGGTGACACCTTGATCAATCACTTCATGTATGCTGACGACCTGGCCGTATTGTCACCGAGCAGTGCTGGCTTCCAGCAGCTCCTGGACAGATGCACTGGCTATGGTATCAGGTTTGATGTAAAGTATAATGCCAAGAAGAGTGCCGTCATGGTTTGCAAAACCAGAGAGGATAAGGGTTTGGACTTCCCAAACTTTTATCTGTCAGGGCAAGTGCTGTCTGTCTGCAGCAGAACTAAATATCTGGGCCACATCATCAACGACCAGCTGGGAGATGATGATGATGATGATGATGATGATGATGATGATGACATGTATAGACAGCGGCGGATGCTGTATGCGCAGGCCAACATGCTAAAGAAGAAATGTAGTTTTTGCTCTGAAGCGGTCAAAGTCACCCTCTTCAGGGCCTTTTGTACGCCACTCTATACTGCCCCCTTGTGGATCAAGTACAAACAGGCCAGCATACAGAAGTTAAAGGTTGCGTACAATGGCTGCATGCGGATACTTCTCAGGAAGCCAAGATGGTCCAGCGCCAGTGAAATGTTCTGTGGTGTCAGGGTTAACGCCCTTCATGCTCAGCTGAGACACCTGTCATACAGGTGTATATGTCGGCTGCATGACTCAGGGAATGACATCATCAGAACACTGACTCAGCCAAGACTAAGTGCTGTGAAGTTTAACTCAGGTATTTGGTGTCATTGGTACCTGATGTTATTATAGGATTACTGTGTTTACTGTGTAAGCGTTGTAAATGTTGTAAATGTTATGTGTGCTTTTTAATTGGACCATTGTGTCTGCAATAAAGATTTTGATTGATTGATATCATTAAGTCTGACATCATGTGTTTCCAGTCAGCAGTTCGTTGCTTTGACATCCATTGAGATGGACAAGCTTCATGTACAATTAGCCGCTCATGCTAAAATGCTAACGAACCCCATTGAGGTAGCTCTCCTAAAATGTGTGTTTCCCAAGAAAGACAAAGTGAAGTCTTTCATTACAAAGTCATCAGTCTTAACCGAGATTAATTGCTGCCTTTGTTCAACAGAATGTTGTGCTGGACTGTACGGTTCTGATTCCCCACTTTGCAAACCCGGTTTATCTGCTGTTGACGTTCCACAGCCTGGGACAGATTCTTCTATTGGAACCTTCCAAGCTACAACAAAGCGTTTAGCTATTTAACTCAACTTCTAGTTCAGACTCATCTAGGCCTTTGACCTGAGGGTCGACCTGTAACCTCTAACACTGCCTGAGCAAGGCTAATTGGATAAATGCAGCCGCACTGCACTGCCTGAGGCGTAGTCCAATAGAATTAGCACAAAGCATATTCCTGTGCTGCCAGAGGAATGGCCCGATGCCGCAGTGCGAGGCGACTTTCTATCACCACTAAGTAAGCCACACATGATCCGGCCTTATCGGGCATGAATGCACCACGAATCATTGTCCTGCTTTGTGAATGAACCTAAATCGTCAAAAAAATGTCTGTTGTACCAGTTGATAGTCACGAAGAAGGTTTTTTTTTTTGGTCTAACTGCAGTGTTTCCTGTCCTTTTGAAATGCAGAAGCTCTGTTCTTCGCCAAGACAATGAGAGAAAGGAACTTTGTGACCATGATGGACCCGTTCTACACCAAGTATGGAAACGGGATAGCAACCGTACTGAGCCTGGTGTCACTTCTAATTGAAGTGGTCACGTTTCCGGCGACACTGATGGGTTTAGGTACAGAATATACAAAATAATCAAGCTTACTGTTTGAATATAAAGGTAATACTACAGTGGACATGTATTGATAACTTGAGCCTATCTAATGTGTTTACAGGAGGAATCATGAGCGTGGTCCTGGATTTGACCTTCTCTCTTTCCATCTGGATCTCTGCTGCCGTTGTCATCACCTACACGGTGATGGGCGGTCTCTACTCTGTGGCCTACACTGACGTTATTCAGTTGACCCTCGTATTCCTTGGATTGGTGAGTCAAGTAGTAAAAACCTCGAGGTAACATCTTTCTAATGGTTCTTGTTCACCTTTGACATCTTTGTGTCTGCAGGTCATCTGTGTTCCCTTTGTTTTAATGAATCCTGCCACCTTGGACATCAGTCAGACTCTGATGAACAACACCTTGCATGCTCCCTGGATCGGTCAACCAGACATCAAAAGAATCTGGATTATAATCGATTACTTCTTCTTCATAGTAAGGAAGCTGTGGACGTTCAAGCAGAATTTAGTCTTGCTTGATTGATCAGAAGTGAACAATGTTTTTGACATATTGAAACTAATCCATTAACTTGTTTACTTTTAAGGGACTTGGGACTTTAGGAGTCCAGAACTTTCAACAGAGGATCTTGTCAGCCTCTTCCTTCAAAACAGCCAAGACCTCCTGCCTTTTTGCTTCTGTCTTAATAATCGTATTTGGGATACCTCCTATCCTGCTTGGAGCAGCCGCTGCATCCACAGGTAATAACGAGGTAAATCAGGGCTGAAAATGAAATATACCTGGAAGATGCTGTCATAATAATAATAATAATAATAATACATTTTATTTATATATGTATCTGATGCAGTTTGTTTAATCTGGAAACCTCATCTTCCAGATTAAATTGATGATCAGAAATATTGAAAATCATACCATGATTAAATCTTCTGTCTAATCGGTAGTCGGAACAGTCCAAGATATGATACAGAAACGTGTTGGATTTTCACACACGGGTTGAATAATTAATGTGGAAAATAAAGACAGACTTAAATGAATTTAAAACCTATCGAGTGAAGTGGATCAGTCAAACAGATTCCTTTTTGACTCTTCTTTTTGGGTCTTACCTCAGACTGGAACCAGACCACCTATGGTTCTCCATCTCCATATGAACGTGGAGAATCCGCTCTGGCTGTGCCCATCGCCATGCAGCACCTCACCCCGACCTTCATCGCCATTGTCTCCGTGGGGTGTGTGGCCGCTGCTGTGATGTCATCAGGCGACTCCATCTTGCTTTCTGCAGCTTCTGTTTTTACCGCCAACATTTACAAGAAGGTCCTGAGGCCTCAGGTGAGAAAATGAACCTGACCTGACCATCTAATGCTGGAAAGGACAGTCCTTTGTCCATCATTTGCATGATTTAGAGACTTTGGATTGTTTATGAGCAGTTTAAAAATAATAATAAAAAAATTAAACCCAGTATAACTGGGCTACACAACCTTCTTCTTCTTCCCTTTACTCTTCTTCCTCAGGCATCGGATGGAGAGGCTCAGTGGGTGATCCGTGCTTCCGTGGTGGTTGTGGGCGTGGCTGGTACATCACTCACTTACCTGAAAAACAGCGTCATTTTATTCTGGTTCATGAGTGTTGAACTGGCCTACATCGTCATCTTCCCTGAACTCATCTGTGTCCTCTTCATCAATATTTCCAATGGTTACGGGGCTGCTATGGGTTTACCAGTGGGATTGCTGATCAGACTGCTCAGTGGAGACCCGATATTAGGATTAGAACCAATCCTACATTTCCCTGGATGCACTCTGGAGGACGGTGTTTACATCCAGTATGCTCCAGTTAAGACTATCTCCATGCTGTCTGCCACTGCCGCCATCTTGTTGTTCTCCTACCTGGCTTCTGTCCTCTTCAACAAAGGTGTTCTACCTGAGAAGTGGGACGTGTTTAAAGTGAAAGTCCAGCCCTCACCTGTACCACTGACACCAATAACTGACAACAAGGAAGACAATGAGGATGAGAAATTTCTCTGAGAACCTTAACAGCAAATAACATGACAACTAGATATGTTATATTTTAAATTCAAAATGTGGAAGAAACTGTGGAAGAGGCTTCTCTTTCTCAAAGGTAGACTAGGTCTTCATATTCTTGGTAGGAAAGCAGTGCAGCATGTTAATAATAATTAATCAGCCTCACGCGTTCTCCCACGCACTCCTCCAGCGCTTACTGCTCGTACCGCAGGTTAGCAAATGTCAGCCAAAAGCGTCTGCAACTCGCTTTCTGTAAAGTGTCTCTTTTTTCCGGGCTCATCCTTTTGTTTTAATTTTACGATCGCACACAAAATATATTTCTTATATTAAACTGAAATTTCACTATTTAGTGTACAATCTTGTTAAAGCTTGCCTTTTCTTGGTGGACTCATTAAAACGTTTGGGACAAATTATTTGAAGTTCCCTTTTATTTGTACGTTCGACGGTACCACGTATAGTGATAAGTTTTAATTGCTGATCCAGGTTTATTGATTTTTAAATGCTCTGGAAAATAGCCCGTGTTGTACACGATGGTGGTGATTTAACACCCAGTAAATATTTTCCAAAATACAATATGAAAACGATCATAAATAAGAAATACATACCGGATCAGTCGAGGCCCGAGTTAACAACGACCGCAACAAGTAGTGGGTTGGTCTCAGTTGCCCAAGCAGACACTGGATTCATAATCCTCTTCTAATAGTATCTGATAGTCCAAGACCTGATTTTCATCACTCAAAACAACCAAAACTCCATCCTAGCCAGGTCGGCTTCTGCCTCAACTTTGACCTCACAGAGTTAAGTTACGCAATGACAGGAAAACACCAGCCCCACGTTAACGCAAGCAACTTTTACACAAGCACAAGCCCAGACTCGCAGCGTGATGAGGGAAAACATCAATAAAAAACTGTCATCTATGCAGTCATGAGCAACTACTAAAGTGACATAGAGAATCATAGTGAACAATATAGTTTAATTTACACTACTGTGGGTTCAGGGTTAGGAGCTCCCTCTAATCATGAGATAGATGTAATTACAGTTATTATTCTGTGTTGTAATTTGGCAAACAGGCGACATCCAAAAAACAGGCAGGGCAGGTACACGATAATCAAGAGTTGAGTAGAATAGAATAGAAAGCCTTTATTGTCATAGCATAGTGGCTACACAATGAGATTAGGAGCGCCGCTCCGTCTGGCGTCTAAAAACAACATAAAATTCAAGTGATAACAAATGATTCAAGTGAGTGCTGGAATGACGGAAAGAGTCACGATGATCTGGCACCTCTATACAGATATATTTGTAAGTACCATTAACAGTTTCTTCGGTAGACTATTGTCATACAGTAAGAAATAGTTTCAGACTATCGCTAGTATTTAGAAATGTAATCATAAAGTTATGGGACTGTACGTTTTACACTGCAAACACACAACGAAATTAAATTTATATCCTCGTGCAAGGGCCCCGAAACAACCACACACATCATGCATAGGGGCCCCAGAGCATGCTGAGAAAGCATAGGGTGAAGGCTCCATGACGGCGCACCTGGAGCAATTGCAGGCGCTGCCTTGCTCGAGGGCCCCTCAGCAGTGCTCTGAGGGTAAAACTGGCCTCTCTCCAGCAACCAGCGCACATTCCTCATTTCGTCCAGGCTGGGACTTGAAGCGGTGAACCGGCGAACTTCCCCGCTTCCCAGCCCAAGGCCCAACCCACTGAGCCACTGCCGCCAATAAACGAGGTAGCGGCAGGGATTCGCTCCAGCGATCTATCAAAAGACAAGCTAGTCCATGCAGTGAAGTGTACGTGTGCGATCTGGAATAAACTGAGTAATTGCCACCAAAACGTAGTCTATGAAAAAATGAAAAATCCTTCGCTTGACAAGAACAGTGCCCATATATTTTGGTTTTGATATCATGTTAAGGTGAGTGGAGCAATGATGCTTATTTTGTTTCCTTGGCCAAATAACATAACAACTGGGTGAAAAAAGCATTCACTGAAATATTTGAATCCCTTCAGATAGCTTCTCAGCGAAATGTCGGTATCCTTGAAAAATGTGACCGAGAAATCACCATGGAGATCTTGTCAGCTTCCCATCTGCACGGGGGGGGGGGGGGGTGAAAGCTCCAATTTCTCTGTGTGTCCTGCATGTATTTGCACGCACAATGAAAATACCTAAATTATTTTTCATTTTGATTTCAACAGGTGTCACAGAATGAACAGGAGACTGTCAGCATGAGGGCGGGGCTGACTTGGAGCAGGAGCCTCCAGCCTTGTGCCTGATGCATTCAGACGTCTTTGCGGTTTATAGCTCATACAGGCTCGACTACCATGGCTGTGAACGTTGTAGGAGTGATAGTGATGGCGTTCTTCTACCTGCTGGTCCTTGGGACCGGCATCTGGGCATCTTTCAAGTCCAAAAGGAAGCAGCGGGAAAGTGCAGCCAATGGAATGGATATGGCCCTGCTGGGAAACCGGAGCATTAACTGTGTGGTGGGAATCTTTACCATGACAGGTGAGGAGAGCACAGCTTGCAAATCCATGATTGATACTTTGACTGAATCCACCAAATTCCACTTCACCAACACTCACTGGTTTGTCTCACTGTCTGTCAGCAGAATTACCAAAAATGTATTTTAATGATGTCTCCTGGGGGGTAAAGTTCAGCCGTCGGGTCATCCGGATCTAGAATGTATTCCACCGCTGTGGGTCAGGAATGTTGACAGGATTTAATCTTCCACATTCATGCTTGATATGGATGCTTGAAATGACAAAGATGACACAGTTTATTTGGACTGAAACTAAATGCTGGATCTGCAGTATTATAACACTGTAAAAATTCTGTTAAAATTTGTTTGCGTGCTCCATGAAGTCCAGTACGTGCACACGCCCAAAATGAAAATGTTGCTGTAAATCTGGAAAAGCAAGCTTGCTAACATTCATACCGTAAAAAAATGAGTTGGTACTTCCTCCATCGGTCGGGAGGATTTAAAACTACAAGCTCTATCTCCCTCTTTGGTTTTGTTTCTGGAAACGCCGAAGTAGGAATGCAAGGAAAACCGCATCATTAAAAAATTGTGGAAGTTAAAATGAACTTGAAAAAGTTCAAATAAACTGAATAAATTGTTGATTAGATGCACACCTTTCCATCTCCTACAAAGCAATGCTCAGTTGGGCTTATTTCTCATTTTAAGATAATAGTAAGTTCTGATTTTTAATAGTTTTAATATTATACCATAATAGTCATAATTTTTTTTTTTTTAGTCGCTATCCATGATTCAGTTTAAAGAATTAAACAGAAAACAATGACTGAAGTCAAACACTTATTAAACCCTGTTACAACTTAATTACGACTGAAAGCACCAAGCATACGGCATTTACAACAATCAGCAAGATGATAAAATATATACTATATATATTTTGTCAATTTCTTTACTAAATAAATTCACAATAGTTGTACTCACATTTCTTCAGCAGATTTCTCTCCAATCAATCAGTATAATGTCAAAACTAAAAAAGCACACAGAGTTTAGATGTTGTTTCGTTCTAATACTGCATAACAACTTATAACGGCAGATCGAAACCTTTTTATATATGCTTCTACTGCAGGAAAAGCTGCATCTACCTGCTTGATCCTGCCAGTCGCAGATTCTTGTCTCAAAGATTAAGCCATGCAAGTACAAACGGCCGTTACAGTGAAACGGCGATTGGCTAATTAAATCAGTGATGGTTCCTTTCATGTGCATAAGGTGTAGTCGAGAATTGATTTATTCTTGATCTCAAAGTCACTCATTCCATCCACAATTTCATGTAATGTTGGCATTCCTGGCTGTTCAGTGTGCTAACCTTTGTGGAAAAAAGAAGGCATTTTTCGTGTTTTTAAGATTGTATCAGGTAAATGACATATTGAACCTTCAGGTACTTGTATTGGTAACGCTCAAGCACATAAATAATAATAATTATGGGTGGTTTGTTCAGACATGAACTGTGAGCGTTTATATACCTAACAGGGTGGAACCGAACGGGGTGGAATTTATTTAACCAAATTAGCCATTGCTCTGTGAAAGAGCAATCGTATCTAGCTGTCTCCAGACTTGAAAAGTACTTTAGGCTATATATCAAACATGCTTTGGAATTTTTTCAAATGTGGTTTAATTTCTTCATAATTTAGACTAACAGGGTGGAAATGTAAGAGTAGGACATACAGATTAACGCCATAAAACTGGCAAAAAAGAAAAAAAGCAACAGATTGTTGATGCTCACCTCACTTTGCTCCTTGTATTTCGCTCCAAAAGAGAGATTCCACTTCCTGAATGTTAGTTTATGGGAATTGTAGTTTTCTTTCATTTAGAAAGCTAAAACCACAAACTAACAGGGTGGATCGCAATTTCAGGGACACTCAGTAAATTCAATAAAAATAAAAAATAACATTAATATATCCATTTATATATATTTATAATTAAAGAGCTTTTAACTTGAACTACACAATAATAAAGACATATTTGTACTTATTTATAATTATATTGAAAATGTTTCTCATTGAAACTGTAAATTTGCTTTGGGGACATCATAAAATGGCATATAAATGCCTAAAAGGGTCATTAAAATTACATTTTAAAAATGTATTACATGCATTATTTTGTATTAATGTTATAAAGAAGACCTCAAGCTATAATAAAAGCCTTTCATTATAAACATGTGATTTATTTTAAGTTAGATATTAAGAGTTATTTCCTAGGACAGAAAAGTCACCAATAGCCAGGAATGACCCCAGATATGATCATTTCTGACCGTGCAAATGTGTCCACGGTATAATTATCCGAGAGCAAATAGATGGAGATTTAACAACTCACTTTTCCAACAAGACTTTAAAGAAAAACTGAGGGCAGAAATCATTCTTTATAAATAAATTAATATTCCAACAGCGCCCTCTTTAGGAATGGCTTGGGATGTAATGAAGGCTTATTTTAGAGGTATAATAGTCCAGTATGTCTCCCAGAAAAAGAAATAAAACAAAATTCACATGTTAAATCTGGAGAAAGCAATCGAGAGAGAAGAGCACATTAAAGAAAGCAGTATCTCTTTATAGATTGAAAAAAATTACCCAACTTAAAATGAAATATAATGAAATATTAACAAAGACAGAGTTTATGTTACAAGGCAGAACTATTTTGAGTCTGAAGAAAAGGTGGCGAAATTATTAGGTAATTATATTAAGCAAAAGCAGCAGTCCCAGTTCATCCCAGCAGTAAAAATTAATGAAGATAACTTAGTTACAGAGCCAACAGATATTAATCAGATATTTAAAGAATATAAGAATTTATACAGTTCGGAATGTCACACAACCAATGAAGACATTTATGCTGCCCCCCCCCCAGGAACTGGATCTTCCCAAGTTGGATGAAAAACAAAAACAGGCACTAGATTCCCTAATATACTCTTGAGGAGATACAAAAAGTGATTCAAGAACTTCCACTTGGGAAGAGCACAGTTCCGGATGGCTTTACAGACACACTTTTTAAATGTTACTCTGTAGAAATATCCCAATTCTTACTTGACCTGTTCTTGCAAAGATTCAACCTATGCATACAATATTTGAAAGACGTATAGTAGACATGTGGATCTCAGCATGAGGTTGAAGGGAGGGGGTGAGGCTAAGTCAGGGCAAAACTAAAAACATTTGTGTCCCGTGAGAGACAAAACATGGTCTCAAGGTTTGTCGGGGAAGCACGTCTGAGGAGACGGGGCAAAGGGAATGTTTAGCAAACAATAATTCAGAGAACATTGTGTGCGAGACAACGTGGACATTAAATTAAAAAGTTTAATGTATTTTGTTTTGAAGAAAACTTTGATTCCAGCCATGAAATTTACAGAAATTTCAATTTAATGGTGCAATTTAGTAAAGGTTAACAAATCTTAACATGTCTATATTCATTGCAAAGAAGAAAGTCAGCATCTGATATTATGATTGCAAACAAATAAAAACATAAATGACAACAATGACCTAAATTGTTGACATCCCTCTACTACAACTGGTCTATTAAAATGTCTTCTTCCATCCTGTAGCTATGTGTGTGGGAGGAGTCTTCATTGTTGGAACAGCCGAGGTAGTGTACACTCCCTCCATGGGACTGACATGGGCTTTGATATTGACAATCTCCTTGAGCTCAACTTTCATTTTTGGTAAGTGTTTGCACTCCGATAGTCAAGTACATGGATCAAACAAACACAACCCGACAGTCTGAGAAGACAATCATCACTCCAGACGCCTGTTCTGTGTTTTTGTATTTGTTGCTGACTATTCTTGACCAAGTCCTTCTTGAACAAGAACTTCTTAATCTCAGTGGGGGGGGTCTTCCTGCTTAGATAAAGGTTCAGTGACCATGAAAGCTTGAGGAACCTTCCAAGCTACAACTAAGCGTTTAGCTATTTAACTCAACTTCTAGTTCAGACTCGTCTAGGCCTTTGACCTGATTGTCCTGCTATGTGAATTCACCTAAATAGTCAAAAAACATCTGTTGTACAAGTTGATAGTCACAAAGAAGGTTTTTTTTTTTGGTCTAACTGCAGTGTTTCCTGTCCTTTTGAAATGCAGAAGCTCTGTTCTTCGCCAAGACAATGAGAGAAAGGAACTTTGTGACCGTGATGGACCCGTTCTACACCAAGTATGGAAACGGGATAGCAACCGTACTGAGCCTGGTGTCACTTCTAATTGACGTGGTTCTGTTTCCGGCAACACTGATGGGTTTAGGTACAGAATATACAAAATAATCAAGCTTACTGTTTGAATATAAAGGTAATACTACAGTGGACATGAATTGATAACTTGAGCCTATCTAATGTGTTTACAGGAGGAATCATGAGCGTGGTCCTGGATTTGACCTTCTCTCTTTCCATCTGGATCTCTGCTGCCGTTGTCATCACCTACACGGTGATGGGCGGTCTCTACTCTGTGGCCTACACTGACGTTATTCAGTTGACCCTCATATTCCTTGGATTGGTGAGTCAAGTAGTAAAAACCTCGAGGTAACATCTTTCTAATGGTTCTTGTTCACCTTTGACATCTTTGTGTCTGCAGGTCATCTGTGTTCCCTTTGTTTTAATGAATCCTGCCACCTTGGACATCAGTCAGACTCTGATGAACAACACCTTGCATGCTCCCTGGATCGGTCAACTTGACATCAAAAGAATCTGGATTATAATCGATGACTTCTTCTTCATAGTAAGGAAGCTGTGGACGTTCAAGCAGAATTTAGTCTTGATTGATCAGAAGTGAACAATGTTTTTGACATATCGAAACTAATCCATTAACTTGTTTACTTTTAAGGGACTTGGAACTTTAGGATTCCAGAACTTTCAACAGAGGATCTTGTCAGCCTCTTCCTTCAAAACAGCCAAGACCTCCTGCCTTTTTGCTTCCGTCTTAGTAATCATATTTGGGATACCTCCTATCCTGCTTGGAGCAGCTGCTGCATCCACAGGTAATAACGAGGTAAATCGGGGCTGAAAATGAAATATACCTGGAAGATACTGTATTGATTTACTTCCTGCAACAAGAACATAGCTGAAGCAGTTCTTCAGAGCTGGAGAAGCCTCATCTTCCAGATTAAATTGATGAATTGAAATATTGCAAATCATAACTTTTACTAATTACTTTGTGTAATCCAGGGGTCTCAAACTTGCGGCCTACGGGATGATCATTTTGGGCCAGCAGGACGATATGAAAGTTTAATGTTAATGCGATCTGCGAGTTTTATTGGTTTTGTTTGTAGTTTTTTTTTTATTCATTGATTGCTATCTCAAGAATGTCTTTTGAGTTTTCAATTAATAAAAATGCTCAAAAGAGGGTAAATGCTTTTTTTCTAGAAGCAACTTTTTTCATAAAATAGCCCCCCAGTCCAAATGGTAATTCACCACGTTGTGTGTGTGTAGCCAAAAATCCCCACAATAGTGTAGAAACATGGGGAAAGTTAGTTTTTCATAATATGTCCCCTTTAAATTAACTTAAAACCTATCGAGTGAAGTGGATCAGTCAAACAGATTCCTTTTTGACTCTTCTTTTTGGGTCTTACCTCAGACTGGAACCAGACCACCTATGGTTCTCCATCTCCATATGAACGTGGAGAATCCGCTCTGGCTCTGCCCATCGCCGTGCAGCACCTCACCCCGACCTTCATCGCCATTGTCTCTGTGGGGTGTGTGGCCGCTGCTGTGATGTCATCAGGCGACTCCATCTTGCTTTCTGCAGCTTCTGTTTTTACCGCCAACATTTACAAGAATATCCTGAGGCCTCAGGTGAGAAGATTTACCTGACCTCAATTTCCTCCCATCACAACATTTGAATCATAGCAAATATATCAGACACACGTACATTATCAGGTTCAAAGTGCTTATCGGTTGGGGTTCCTCAAGGTTCTGTACTGGTGCCACTTCTGTTCCTGGAATATGTGAATGGCATGATAGTGAAGTATAGACTGATGATGTATGTCGATGACTCCACTGTGATGGTTTCAGGAGGTCTCAGTAACTTGACAGTTATACATTCTTTCCTTTACTCTTCTTCCTCAGGCATCGGATGGAGAGACTCAGTGGGTGATCCGTGCTTCTGTGGTGGTTGTGGGCGTGGCTGGTACATCACTCATTTACCTGAAAAACAGCGTCATTTTATTCTGGTTCATTAGTGTTGAACTGGCCTACATCGTCCTTTTCCCTGAACTCATCTGTGTCCTCTTCATCAATATTTCCAATGGTTACGGGGCTGCTATGGGTTTACCAGTGGGATTGCTGATCAGACTGCTCAGTGGAGACCCGATATTAGGATTAGAACCAATCCTACATTTCCCTGGATGCACTCTGGAGGACGGTGTTTACATCCAGTATGCTCCAGTTAAGACTATCTCCATGCTGTCTGCCACTGCCGCCATCTTGTTGTTCTCCTACCTGGCTTCTGTCCTCTTCAACAAAGGTGTTCTACCTGAGAAGTGGGACGTGTTTAAAGTGAAAGTCCAGCCCTCACCTGTACCACTGACACCAATAACTGACAACAAGGAAGACAATGAGGATGAGAAATTTCTCTGAGAGCCTGAACAGCAAATAACATGACAACTAGATATGTTATATTTTAAATTCAAAATGTGGAAGAAACTGTGGAGGAGTCTATTTTTCTTACACTTGAGTTTATCTTTCTCAAAGGTAGACTAGGTCTTCATATTCTTGGTAGGAAAGCAGTGCAGCAAATATCAAATAGAATTCTCTCGAGATTTTTAACATTTCACTTCACAATTTGGAAGAAATTGTTCAAGTTTTCTTTTCTTACCGTGTCGACTGTGTATCTTTCTTAAAGGTAGAATAAAGGCGTTCTCTAACCTTTTATTATATTCACCGTTTCCCCCATCTTTTCATTTTTTTTCTTCCACCCCCTTCCCCCAGCTGAGCACTTACACACACACACACACACACACACACACCTACACACACACACACACACAGTGCATGATGAGGATGTAACTTTTTGTGGCGGCTCGCTGTGAAGAGTCACCTAATTAAAAAGATCATGAATATTCATTAGACACTTGTACTGCTGCAGCTAATTACATATTCAGAGGTTCGGTCGCCAGAGCTGGTGTTAGCGGCGTGATTCAACGCCGACACTCTGAAAACTCAGCAAAGCAGAACCAGCTATGTTTCATCTCGTTGCACCATCGGTGTCTAGGCAAAAGTTCAATTGACTCCCGGACGGATTAGAAACGTGTATGTCATTAAAGTGTGTGTGTGAGTAGGTGTGTGTGTGTGTGGGGCGGATAGTCGGGTTTGATTAGTTATTTCTTTTATTGGACCGTACAGGAATTATTCAAAGTCCGTAGGGCGTTAACAACCAGGCCTAAATTTGGTGCGACACTATCTTGAGCTTGAAATCATTGAAACTGGTCGCCCACAATGTCAGAGCCCGTTGACCTCGCAGGAGCATCTTGTTTCTCGGAGAAACGCTTCTGCTGTCAAACATGAATCTATTTTTGCTGGTAATTAGCACAAGCTACAAGCTACTTATGCTATACTGGCATGCTTTTGCTCTCCTCTGCAATTCTTTGCAAAAGACACAAGATACGGTTCTCTAAATGTAGTTAACATAATTTGTCATACATTATGTGCTCGGCCACTTGGAGGTGGCTTCTGGGCCAGATGTGGCACGTGGGCTGACAGCTGAATAAAACAGGGATTAGCTTTCTATGTTCTCCCTCAAAGGTCAGCACTGTCAAGCTAGTTAGGCATTTCTTAGTAACACTAACTCACAAATTAAAGCTCTCCAAATTTGTAGATTGTTTTGCAAAGATTTCCACCGTAAGAGAATAAATTTGCTGGGGAATTTAAAATGCTGGTGGGAACAAAAAAGTTTGTTTTGGGAGGAAACTTACGGTGGTGAAATGCAGCTAAAGAAACACAATCCTTGTTATTGTATTGCTTACAGATTTGTCTTTCTTTCTGCCGGACGAATGCTGGATTAGACCTTTCCTCGGCCCTTGCGTGACTCAATCCCAATCTGCAATTTCCTTATTCATGTTTCAGACAAAGGGGAGAGCGAAAACTGACTTTCAGAGGGACGGAAGACATAAAGCGTAAGAAAATAAGTAAAACGGAGGAGATGGAGGAAGTGGCGATGGGAATTACGGTGCAGCGTCTGATGGTTCGGATAATCACCAATTTGCCCTGCTTAATGTGGAGCCCCGTGGCAACAGGACATGTTTTATTCAGTAATTTATTGCATCCCACGCCACGCTCGCTGATAGTTAGCGCTTAGCACAAAGTAGCGCTGGTGCTAAGATGGAAAGTCTTCACAAGCTAACGGTTAAACCTAGACCGGGAGATGTTTTACTTGCATCTTGTGATGTCATAAGTAGTGGAATAGTCCCAACTGAATCATTAAATACTGTCATTCACCGATAAGATGCTATTCTTCACGCAACAGCCGGAGAGAGAAGGAGCGTCTGGTCGTGACAGTCGGCATTTCACATCGGCCTCTGGACAGGTAAGTATCATCGACAGCTCTTTTCTCACGCTGACTTCTGTGAATCTCAGTCGTCCTTTAAAGGTCATTTTGTGAGGCATTATTTGGGTCTGGTCCTCACCGGTTCTGTTTTCAAGTTTTTCTTGGGTGGTTTTATTTTCCCATTTATCAGCCAATGCCGCCGATCTTTGTTTCTTTAGATCAGGGGTGCTCACACTTTTTCAGCATGCGAGCTACTTATAAAATTAACAAGTCACAAAGATCTACCCACTAAAAAAATGCTAAACATAGAAGTATTTTCAAATATATCGAGGATTCTTTATTTACAATGTATGCTGATGTACCCTGCGTAACTGCATGAGCCAATATTGCACAGCACAATTGAATTATCTAAAGTTTAGATTGTCTTCGCCTTACAACGGGACAATTTAGAACAAAATACAGATCTTAACCTGTAAGTGTGGAAAAAAATATATCTCATTTACAGCTGCAGAAAAGGTACATGTTCAATGCTGGGCTAGAAGCTGAAGTGAGCTAAAGGTTACCCTGTTCTCTTTTTAATTTCCTTTACCAGAAAGTCCTTGAAAAGCGCAAACGTGTGTGACGGGGGGGTGGAAACAGGGAACTCTGGATTTAAGAAGGGTCCTTGCAGAGTGACTCTCATATCTGAGCACCAGGCCTAATTATTTCTTGCTGCTTGTGCTGATGTGTTGCTGTGTTGGTGTCAGAGCGTGAATGTCTGTGTGCTCACCGGGCTTTTTGAGGGGGACAAGCTGGCCATATGGAAAAGACAATGAAGCAGAGTAATTAAAACAGAACAAAGAAGAGAAGCGCTGGCACCATAATTAGAACACTGATTAATCAGCTGATAATTTTATCTTGATTAATGTGACTGATTTTCTCTTCATTTTGACCCCAGCCAGTCAGGCCCGGTCCAATTAAATTTAAATTATGCGTCGGAATCTGTCCAGTCCAGCTCGCCCCCGCCTTTCCCGTGTCCCAACAAATACACCACAAACACAGACGTGCGCACACACACACACACACACACACACACACACACACCCATTCATGCATGCAAAGCTCGTACATGCAAATGTTTACACACCAAGACATCCTCTTTTTGTGGACTTATCTCTGATATAAAAAGAAAATGTTTCTGAACGGGTTCTAATGGCGGGTGTGCGGTTTGACGGACGTTCCGGTCACTGACGTCCCATCTTTTCATTTTCCTGACAACCGTCAATGCGGAAATTCAGCCTTTGAATGCAGCGAGTAGCAGCTAGTAGCCGTTAGCAGCTAGCAGCAGATGCCGCTTTTAGAGTGAAGGATTCTTTGACCATGATCATGAGTCCACGTCTCACTGTGCAGGATAATTGCGGTTAATTCCTGTCGCTGTGACGACCTTCCGGTGGGAATCAGTTCGCCGGCTCGACTCGGCTGGTCAGCATGTCGCCAGATTTACCTGCCCGTTTGAAACAAAGCACGCCGCTCACAAACGAATCTGATTATTCTGCAGCTCTTCACGACTGACCGAAAATCAGAGCGTCTTTGTCGGGGTTGTGATAAAAATCAAGCCACGCCTCTGATGAACCTATCTCCGGAATCACGCTGATTTGTTGAGTCTTTTCAAGTCTTTTTCTTTCTCTTACTATTATTTTATTTCTGCAAGTCCTTCAAATTTCAAACATCTTTAACCAAATGCACCGAAAAGTCAATCACATTGTGAGGAAGTCGTAATCCCTTCCATTTAAATTCACCGCTGACTGAACGAGGGCTTCAGTCGGACGGTTGTGGAAGCGGAAGAGGAGTCGGAGGCGTCGGATGCGTCGGAGGAGTCGGAGGAGTCGGAAGCACCGGAGCGTTGCCGCTGGCCGGGTTCTCCTCTCTCTCGCTCTTCAGGCGCCAAAACTCATCTCTCTGATTCCCCCGCAATGGCAGGTGCATTTATTCTGTCAATTAGAAGAAGAGGGATGGCTAAATGAAAGAGAAACTACCCCCCCCCCCTATTTTTCCCTCTCTTCATCCATCCCTTGTTCCCTCCCCTCCTCTCTGGCTGTCTTTTTTTATTTCTGGCCACGGCTCAGCTGACTGGCCACCTGCCAGGGCCAGCCGGGTGACTTTGGGCACGGCTGCCAAGGCGTGCGAGCCGGAGCCACACGGCCCCCGCCGCTCCAACCCGGTTGGAGGACGACGCTGCTGTCATCCGTGCCCCCCCCCCCCCCCCGGGTCCCCGTGGGAGGAAGCACACGAGGGCGTTGACGCTTTCAGATCTGGTTAAGAGCAGGGTGACAGATCTTTTACCTGCACCGGAGGTGGAGGGTGGAGGGATTAAAGGGCATCTGCTCCCCTCCTAACGAACGCCGCACACAGGAACCTTTATTCGGCGGTCGCACGCTGCCACGGACGGCCCCACCGTGTCAATCTGTGTGAACAGCTTGCAGAATTAGTTTGGTGCCAGTGATCCGTGAGCTCTTCATCACCTCGCCTCAGCGTTGTGTCTAGATTAGCTCCTCTGACCCGCCCACGTGAAGGTGAAGGAGGGCGGGAACATTTGGTAAGTCGGAGCTAACAGTCGGAAATCGGACAAAAACTTGACAAAGGTTGGGGAAAAAAATTCCTTTGGCTGACGTTTTTTTTCCTGAATATTTTCCAGTTCATGGATCAATCTCTTCCACCCGAGTGTGAAACTCAACGACATTCCCATCATCCTCAGATGTTTGCATGCTAAGTAGATATGCTAAATAAGATGCGGTAAAAGCAACTAAAGTGATCAATAATGATCATTATTATAAATCATACATATCAATATGTTCAAACTTTTCTTTGCTCATACATATAATATTAATACATTTGTTAAACTTATGTTAAACCCCTCGATTGAGCCCTTAGCCGCCGGTAGCTACGAGGTCCTGGCGGCACCGTGCCCACCTCGCGATGCGATAAATAGATGATGAAACGTGAAATTGATCAAAAGCATGAATGACTGCGGGGATGACCCCGTGTGACAGCCCAGAGATGGGAATTAGGCCACTAAAGCGGCGTTATTGGGTGGGGGCCCGCTAACGAGCCGTGAGATTGAGAGTGACGTGGAAAGAACAGGTGCTCGTTTATTTTCCCAAATAAAAGGACCGCCCCCAACGCGCCTGTTAAAAATAGCCCCTAATAAAGTAAAGTCTTTGGCGGTTTTTTAATGATTTCTGTGTCCCGCTCTTCCACCGTGAATCCTGCTCCGCGCCATCCTTGACATTGTCAGATGTCGTATGCCTTCCGGCGCTGTACCGGCATTTTGGCGGGCGCAGGTGTGGCGGCGCGGGCAATAACAAGCGCTGAGTAATTACCACAGCCATATCTATAACAGCCCTAAACCCCCAAAGTGTGCTCAGGGTACCCCTCTACCCCCCGCGTCTCCTCCGCCGCCTCCCGCCATCCTCTCCAGCTAAATCACAGAACTGGGCTCGGGTCCAGAGGCCTCGCTGCCGCTGCCCGGTTTGTGGCGGGGAGGGAAATAAAGCCGGACGGGCCTCTCGGGATGCTCTAATGTCAGCGTTAATTGTGAGTTATGGGGAAACACGGCGAGAGCACGGAGGTCAGGTCTGTCATCAATCACGCACTTCAGGCGGAATTTACCGCAACGCTTCCTGTTTATCTCCCCATCAACGGGGGAAGAACGCGCGGAAATTAGCATTAGCACGCCGATCTGTTTCAATCACACTCGCCCCGCCTCCTCTCCCACGTTTAACTCGGTGGATCTCGGCCCTTCTCGGCTGCGGTACCAGTTTGAGTCCTTTTATTTGAACAGGCTTTGATACCGCTGAACGGGACAGCGCTACAGCGCCGCTCATTTGGTGAGATGGTCTCAACCCGAAGGTGGGAATGGAAACGGTAACGGCGCCGATGATGGGCCGTCTTTTTCTGTGAGTCATCGTCCCGATCTTTCATTAGCGAACCGGCAAAGAGCGAAATGAGCTAAAACAGACGGCTGAGACACAAATTCCTTTTCACAGACATCAGGATTAAATTCCAGTACGTATATTTTTCAAATTGCACAAACGCTTATTTACATGACACATTAAATTCAAATAAAACTTTATGTAAAACTAATTCTCAGGCAGGTAAAAAGAAAATCTGTTTTGAATATCTAACTTTATTTTATACGATGCATTTACATACCACAAGATAAAAAAAGGATGAGAAGAGATAAAAGGACGAGATACGACATGATATGAGATCAGAAAAAAAAAGTTTTTAATTTCGACTAAAGCAATTCTAAATGATTATTTTTGATCATGTCAGACGAATGAAACACTGGCTGCGTTTACATGGACAAAATTTCATTCATCCGATCAGAGTTCGGATTAAAATTGTGATCGGATGCACTGTGTTCATGGACCCTAAAAATATTGATCCGATCCGAGACTTGCGTGTTCATGCATCACACTTTCGATTGGAATAAATTCTGTAATTGTACCGAGTGTTTTCATGCGCCTTGATCGGATTGTCAATCGTAATTAAATCTTAATCGGATTGAGCTTGATCGGGTCAGACTAATCCGTTTTTGGGTGTGTACATGAAGCATTTTTATTCCGATCAGGCTTTAAATCCGATTAAATGTGTCCATGTAAACGCAGCCACTGGCTCTGTCGCCCAATCAGCTCCTTGCCCATCTCTCATTTGTCGGGCGTGATGCGTTGGCTCCACCCCTGGGGAGGAGACATGCGGCGCTGAACGGCGGCGCTTAGAGAGCCTGCATAGGATGCCGTACGTTATGAAGTCATGAATAATACACAAAGGACATCACAGGAAATACTCCACACACAACTCAGCTGCCCCCGGTGCCCCCCCCCCCCTCCTCCTCCTCCTCCTCTTCCTCTCCGTCCTGCCCATAAATAATGCATTAAGAGGAGGAAGCGCTTGTTTTGCTTGTGGTTTGGGTGGTTCTTCCCAGGCATGTTATTTTTCTCTTTTTGGCAGACGGGTCAGACGAGGAGGACACTTCCCTTTTTTTTACCTTCACGCTGTTGTTGTTGTTTGTTTTTAACGCGTGCACCCTACTGCAAACCGGCGGCTATGCCTCTGTGTTTCACAGGCTTGGGCCGATCCGGATTCCGGAGACGCGCTGACGACCGGGACTGTTCCGGTAACGACCAGCAGGCCCCTTCCTTGGTGCGCGACGCCAGCGAGTGAGAGAAGTCCCGAGGCGTTCTCAAATAAATTGCACCATTTTGTTTCCCAAGCAAAGCAAAAACACACCAGAAACGCAAAGTGTGTTCTGTTCCCAGACAATCAGACCCACAATCCTATCATGAGTGGAGTAAGGGGCTAATGAAGGGGCTCCGACCCGCACGACCCGCACATGAAAAGGGAAGCGCGCGGCAGAAAGACTCTTTGAAGTGACGCGGAAAACTCGCCATCTGGCGTGATCGCCACGTTTTCACTTTGACAAGCCTCAAATTCTCACACTAAAGCCGCTCCTCCTCCTCGCTCCTCCTCCTCGCTCCTCCTCCTCGCTCCTCCTTGCTCCTCCGCTCCGCTGGGAAGGAGGCCCGCTGCTTGAAACACAGCTGCAGGACGAGACTGGCCTTTAGCCTGAAAGCATGTCCTGTGGCCAGAGGGCGGAGTCCACCTGTCAGAGGGGCGGAGCCGTTTGATCGGTCGGTCAAACTAAGGAGCCAATCCGACCGTTCACGTGAGGCCATGATGATAAATCTGTAAGTGAAGCAACGACAGGTATTTACTTTGAGTTTGTGTGTGTGTGTGTGTGTGTGTGTGTGTAGGTGTGTGTGTGATAGCTGTTGTCCTTGTCAGAACACCTGCTGTCTCCTCCCCTCCTCTATTTCCTCCTTCCTTTCTTCCGACACTTCATCAATCCACACACACACACTCTCTCTCTCACACACACACACACACGCACACACACACAGTGGAATCGCCTCCTCTCTTTACCATTTATTTTGTCTTCTTGTGCCAGCTACTTTTATCCCCATGTCCCGGTTTCTCCACCTTCCTCCTTTCTTCTCCACTCATCCATCCATCCATCCATCGTCCCCTCCCTCTCTCATTACCTTAATTAGATCCAGCAGATGAACATCGGCTCTGTCGGGGAGGAGGCGCGGCCTCCGTGATGCAATAAGGCTCATTTGCATCGGCAAAGTTAATTGCGTGAGCGGAGCAGGTGTACGGCAATAATGATCATCACACATGACACTCACCTGTGACCGGCGGCGTGCGTGACACGCGCTCACCCCCCCCAGACACACGCGTGAGGCCACGTGCTGGCCAACGTGCGTTTTTGGGTTTACGTCGTGAAACGGGAGAAATCTCGGCGCACACATTCACACGAACGCGAGACCATCTCTCGGCGCCGGGTTTTTCATTTCCAATCTCATTTCTAAATTCCTTCTGGAAGCTTCTCCTGGAAGGAGGCCACGTGTTCTGATCCCAACGGCCCCCAGTGGGCGAGTAAAATACCAGTAAGAGACGAACACGGCGTGTTCCTCGGCGTGTGTGAACACTGAGGGTTGTGTCGCGTGGTTCTGGACCTCCAAACAGCTCGTTCCCCTCCGAACTGGATCCACACCGTCCACACGGTGATCTGGATCAGCACCAGACGGTTCTAGATTGTTCTTGGTATCTTTATACACCAACCATGAGAAGTCAAAGTGAATCAGAGTTGATGTATTTTTTACTGATTCTTGAATCCATAAATGGGTTTAATGTTAAAATGTAATATTTGTTCCTGACCTCATTCTGGATCAGAACCAGAAGACAAGTTTCATGATGGTTCATACCGACCGGACCCCTTCATGACTGGGATGTTTGGGGAGTGAATTGAATCCAGATTTTACAAGATGTAATTTTTTTATAAAATCCTCCATTATAAGTAAATGGGAAAATCCAGATTTCTTTTTTTGTATCCAGACGGGCTTTCGGATCGCTCTCAGAATTTAACGGGATATTTAACGCGCCGCCATCCAGGAAGGGCAGAAAGTGAACCTCATGAGTTCGTCATCAGCGTCTGACCTGAATAATTTATCGACCTTGATCACACCTCCACACGCCGGCTTGGCGGGAGTCACAGACGGGGCTGTGGCGACGGCCGCACCTCCGCCAGCCGTGTAAAATGTACTTCTCTGTGCATATTTAGCGCGACTGGATTCCATACTGTTTCAGGCCACATTTAGACGCGCTGAGGGGCGGCGGCGGCGGCGCAGGGGTGACAGGAACACGGCGTGTGCGGGGACGACATGCGAGCCGCTACACGCTAACGTCCGCATCTTCCTCTCCGGTTCAGGCGTGGAGGAGATCGTCGAAGGACAAATAGTCGTCGACTTCCTGTTGCTGTGGAAACAAGCAGTCAGCGGTTCCTACGTTGTCTAGCTTTAGCTCGCCGCTAGCACCTCCATCATGGAGGAGAATAACTGATTCACCGGCTCTCCGGGGTGAACCCGGTCTTTGTTTCCTCCTCCTCCTCCTCCCGCCGGCCTCCGCTGGGTTTAATCTGACTGGCCGCTGTGGTGACTGATTGACCAGTGAACGAGCGGTTTATTGGATGCGAGGGAAACAAATTGCAGTTTGACGTGTTTCCCGGGTTATCTAATGAGAGCCGGGATGAGGAATATCACTTTCCCCTCGCAGCGTGGGCTAAACCCGAAACGAGGTTTGGACCCGCGCCAGTCCAATCTCAATCACCGGCGCACCGGAGACGAGCCGGAGACCGGCGTGTGCGCAAAGATGGGGGAATAGCCGTGCGTGGAAACAATAGCTTGCGGTCTGGATTAGCTTTGCGGGATCAGAATTCCTTGTGACGTCTAATTGGTGTTAATTTCTCGTAACGCGACGGGATTGGGCGACTTCGCCGAACACGTGACCGGCGCTGGCCGCCCGTGTCTGAAGCGTGTGGCGTGTTCCTTTGTTCGACGCCGTTTAAACTGAGTGGATGAAGGGAAGCGACGCTTCTTTGTTCTCTTTGTTTTCTAGTAAACACCTTTTCCTGTCAGCACTGGGTCGACTGTGTCGCTCTGCAGGTGTTATTTACTGTCATATTTATTATTATTTATTACTTATAGGGGCTCTTCCTGCTAAATTAGGAGACGAAACAAGAGCTTGTCTCAGGAGCGGCAATAAACGATGCTTTAAGCATTCGGCCCAAACCTGACGACGGAGACAGCGGCTGGTAGCAGTTAGCTGCTAATAGCAGCCAGCGGCTAACTGAGACAGGAGGAACAGTCAAAGCTAGCATCATTAACATCTCCAAATGTCTCCTCTGAAGCTTGAAACCTCAGTTTAGGAGACTTCATCGACCCCTAACCTTTGTTTTAACTTGCAAATCGCCACGGTAACACGATCCCACTTTCTCCGACTTGGGAATACTGCTAAATTAAAACATTTGTTGTTCAAGGCTGAAATTAAAAAAGCCACCCAGGCCTTGGGCTGGTCTTCCGGAGGCCTCTTCCCATCTCCAGCGAGACCGGAGTAGTCCGATCCCCGGAGCGCCGCGCTGGACACACAAACAAAGCCTCGGTGTTCCCGCGGCGTGCTGCAGGATCACATAAAAGCCCGGCCTGAGTCCGTCACCAAACAGTTGCTGCATGTTTTTCCTGATTTATTCGCCGAGCCCTCCCTTCTTGTTCTCCTCCTCTTAATCTTTCATTATTGTCTCCCCCCTCCTCCTGCGTTACAGTGCACGTCCGCGCTCCTGTGTGCACGAGAGGAGGCCCTTAATGACAATCTGTCTCCCTTTGGCTCCTCCTGTTGACGGAGCGTGATGTTTTCCATTTGTTGCCCTTAATGCAGACTTAACATCTCCGCTCGCAGATCAATATGACTTTATGAATGATTGGCTCTGCAGCTGCTCCTCTTTTCTCCTCGCCTTAACGGGGGCCACACTTGCTCATTAGCGTGCCGTCTTTATTAGCCGGGGCCACCAGCGTCTACGGCTGCTGGCTCGCGTGTCCGCGTGTGCGTTTTTGGGGTGTGTGTCTGTATAGTTGGGGTGTAATTAATCTGCTCGCCCTCAGCTCTGATTAAGCTCAGATTCTTCCACACAGCTGAACACCCTTCACCTCCCGTCTCGTTGGCTTCTGCTCGTCGGCACGCTGCGAAACACGCAGCCGGATCGGACGACTCGCGTCTCAAAAGATGCAAAGACGGATGAAAGGGAAGCGTTTGGACTTTTGTCATTTATGTCGTCAAAATCACCCCCCCCTCATCAGACGGAACGAGCAACCGCTGAGGGGGCGGGGACACAGAAACACAACAGGAACAGAGCTCCTTCCTTCCTGTTTCTGGGGCGTCGCCCTTTCTGGAATAATTGTAGCCGTAATAATGTTCCAAACAGATGAAAAGGTGACGTCTGGGAGGGGAATACGGGAGAAAAGAAGTAGAGGAGCGTGCCAGCGGAGGAGAGGAAGGGATGCCGGAGAGAGAAGTCTGTTTTCCTTTCTCTCTTTGGCCACTAGTCTCTGCTGTTGCATCAAGGATGGACGGTCCTCGTCTCCAGACTGGACGCTTTCCTGAAGCCTGAGCTTTCCCAGGTAGCACGGCCCCGTGTTCACAGCCGCATTGTCCCAATGACGACGCTTCCTAAGGAGACCAAAGGGGACGCTGTCCTTCAAGCCTGATGTGGAGCATCGTCCGAGTTGCATAATGTCCACAGCGTCCTCACAGCGGCTGGAGACGAGGACAAAAGCCCCTCCACTCATTTTACACCCAGAGGTTTACGTCGGAATCAGTCGAGGCTGATTCAGGAGAAATCTGCAAAAGAGGTTTTTTTTATTTTTTTCCCCATCATAATTTCAATATTAATTTTTCTCCTCATGAATTGTTTTATTTTGTAAAATAGCAGAGGCCTTTAAACCGCCTCTAAAAATCATTCGTAATATGAGGGTTGATCAGACCTAATTAAATATGAGCAATTTTATTAAACGGAATCAATGATGGTTTTTAGTCCAAATTAAAATATGAAGTAATAATTCTAACTTTCATTACGAGTGACTGACATGAAAATAATTTGATATCTCGAAAATGGCATGATATATTTATGTTGTTTATTATTTGAGTATTTTCCTTATTTCTGTAGCTTTATAGAGATTTATGGAGATAAATCCGGGGGGGGGGGGCTCCCAGGTAAACCGTGGCAGTTAAAAACGCTTTTAAAGCTTCGTGTGAATAATTTGTCATTATTTTATTTTTATAATGAAACACTAACACAGACCTCGTCAAAATTAAAACCTCAAAAATGAAGCCTCTAATAAGGGAGTCATCGTTTTCACAAGGAGCGTATGAAGAGCTCATTAACGGTTTATTAGCCGGGATTTGTGTCTGTTTGTGATCAAATCGTTAAATCTGCCGAGGCAGCAAAGCGCCGTCTTCCTGTGAAACCCACTTGGCAGCAGATCGAACGTGTCGTCATGGTTACACACCAGATGCTTCACGGGAGAAGTTAGCATTGTTGACAAACACAGCCGTAAACAAATAAATGCCCTCGTGACAAACGCTAAATTTAACGGGACCTAAGGAGGCTCGTCTGGAGTACAAACACAAAGTTGATCTTAAATTCCGGCTCGGTGAAGGATGGAGCCTTTTCTCTTCAAGGAGGCTGTAAAACTTCATCTGATTGATGATCCATCGTTTCCAATAGATCAAAGGTTCCGAACCTTCTTCCTGCCACCGATCGGTTTCATGCCGGGGAACATTCCTGGGGGTAATTAAATAAATAAAAGAGGAATCTAAATGTAACCACTAAACCCTATATTATACACTTGTAATAACAATTAAAGGGTTCTTGTCTTCCAGGGTTCTTGTATTTTAATCCAGGGTTCTTGTTTTCTAATCCAGGATTCTTGTCTATTAATCCAGGGTTCTTGTTTTCTAATCCAGGATTCTTGTCTATTAATCCAGGGTTCTTGTTTTCTAATCCAGGGTTCTTGGGTTCTCGCTTGTCTCCACATATGACGCACCTGTTGATGAACCGTGTTTTAAGTCTGACTCCTGGTGTGTCTTTCTTTTCTTGGAGGTCGTCGGCTCCTCTTCTTCCTCCTCTTCTTCCTCCCCAGTTGGACCTTTCTCCTTTGTAAATAAGTTCTCCAAAGACTTTAGTTTTTTACTCATTTTAGTTTACGGTTTGTTTTTTGAATTGACCAAGAAGCCGTCGGAGAAAATCCGTTCGTTTTTCAAAATAAAACACCTGCCTGAATATAATGATCAACGCAACGGAAATCATGTCAACGACTTATTCCTTCTAACAAATGCCTCGTGGGTTTGGGTTTATTGTGTCTCTCAGGTCACATCCATGGCGTCTTGAAATACCCCAGGAGGGTGAGAGGGGGCAGCAAACCCTGGACGGGACAAACAGAACTGAACCGACTGAAGCCCGAGTTTCATGTCAGTGTTTCCGAGCATCTCGTCCAGCCGATCCAGGATATGCAGATCCATAAACGTGAGGCCGGCTGACACACACACACACACACACACACACACACAGGAAGCAAACTTTTGCGGCGTGTAAAAGCAGGAAAGGCAAATATAATATCACACAGCGCGGATTCACCGTGTGACCAAACACTGAGCTCAAGTTGAGACTAATGAAGTCTTTAATTTGGTTATAGTTTATTAATGTCAGAGACTCTCCCCCATTAATCACATTATAACGCCTCTGCTTGTGTGTGCGTGTGTGTGTGTGTGTGTGAGCATATGCTGGTGGGTTTCTGCATGTACACACATACAGCATGTGTGTGTGTGTGTGCGTGCACAAAGAAATGTGCGGCTCTCCACCAGCAATAATATTGCATATATTTTAAAGGGCCGTCATTATCGCCGCGGGTTACCCCTCGGCCCCCCATCTCCAACCCCACGAACCATTTTCATTCCAAACTCATTAATATGCAAACTTATTCAAATGAGATTGTAATTAAGCATCTACTGAGTGAGAACCCTTTTCATGATAATTTATGATAAACTCGTCAGCACCTTTGATTGAGATTGATTTTTGGCGCCGACAAGGCGACCTGAATACAAAGCTCCACCTGAGAGACCCGGAGGGAGAATAACACTTTTAAAGCAGCAAACTTATTTCATGGCTGATTGTGCCACAATCATCTTGGAGGAGTAACAAAGATCTATTTGAATAGCGCGTTCCCGCTGCGGCGGCGCCGGGCTCGGCTCAGAAAAACACCACGGAGCGAAATGAAAGTCGCTCGTATCTGTTGTTGGCATCGAGGTGACGCGTTGGACGCCCGCGTTTCACTTCGTGGTGGAGAGCAAACCGAGCAGAACCGGTTTATCTAAAGGACTACATCCCGTTCTGACTTGATGTTCATGAGGCCCGTTGCTCTGATCCACGTCTCCGGATTTATTTTTAGACGCCGCTTCTCGGCGAAAGCCCACGCGGGACGAGCGTAAAACGTTTGATGGGGGCTGGGTTTAAACCGTGTCCATTGAGTTCTGCACGTTAACGTAATGCGGCCCGCGTCAGCTCACCAATCGGAACCGAGTCCGAACCGAGCCCAAACAGAGTCCGAACAGAGTCCGAACCGAGTCCGAACCGAGCCCGAACCGAGCCCGAACCGAGTCCGAACCGAGCCCAAACCGAGCCCGAACAGAGTCCGAGCCGAGTCCGAACCAAGTCCGAGCCGAGTCCGAACCGAGTCCGAGCCAAGTCCGAGCCGAGCCCGAACCGAGCCCGAACCGAGTCCGCTCGACTTTAGATTCGGTCTAACTCGGTTCATCCCACCAACGTCCCCCGAGTGAATCCGTTTGAGCTTTCCAGCTAACACTAGCTTGCTAACCGTTCCAAAAGACAGGCGGCCATCTTGTCCTCCTGTCCTGTCGAGCATCGCGTCTCCGCTTTGCTGCAACCTGGAAATCCAAATCAGAGTCCTCCTCAGAAGTGCGTGCGACCCTCGCCAGGATCCAAGCCCACAGTTTGGGAAACAGCGGTTTGGCGGCGGATGGTAATCGCCTTTGTGATTAACGCTGCGTGAGGACCGGCGGGGGGGGAGAGGAGAAGGAAGCCATTGTTGTTTGAGGACCGACATCAAAAGCGAAGGTACTCTCTGGCAAATGATCGCGGCGTAATTACCCCGCGGTACCCGGGAGCCGTACGACCGCGCTCGCCGAGCTAGTTAGCAGCCCCAGGTGAGAGAAGAGGCGGGCCGGATCTCTGCAACACGCGCACGCACGCACACGCACACGCACACGCACACGCACACGCACACGCACACACACACACACACACACACACACACACAGGGATACACTGGATGCAAACTTTGGGCTCAGCATCAGAGAAGCTTTTGTATTTTCAAAAGTATATTGTTTATTGGGGTCGGTGATTTAGGGGCGGGGCTTGGGATGAAACAAAAGAGAAGCAAAGTGCTGTTTGTTTGTGCAAACTCTAGTTAGCATAAAGAATAAATCAATAGCTCTCCTCTGCCAGCGGCGGCCCTTTGTTGTTCCGCCGGATGCTCGGCGTCGCCGCCAGGCGGGAGCGAGGCGAGGCGAGCGTTGTGGGAGCGAGCGGCTCGCTGGCCGGCGGCCTCTCTCCAGGTGTTCACCGAACGACTTCTGAGACGTGAGGAAGTGAATCTTTGAACTATTCTTACCGTTATGAACGTTTTATAGAAGCCGTTTCCGGGTCTCGCCGTCCTTCTTCACATAGATTTGGGATAAAGACGTTTTTCCTGGAATGCCGGCGACTCGCTGAGCGCTCATCCGTTTTATTAGCATCGCCGCTCGTGATGCTTCCAGATCCGCCCGTAAGTCCTCGCTTGACCTTCAGCCCACATGCGACACGCTGACTGGCGTTCCTGCGGTTTTGACAGCATTTGTCTCTTGTTAGCAGGATTATGGGAAAAACTGCTGGATGGATCTGAAGATGGGTCGTGGTCTAACGTAGAGCCCATTACATTCTGAGAGCGATCCGGATCCGTTTATTCCTTCATGCGGCGCCGCCTCTCCTCAAATGCAATGTTTGTACGAAACAAAGCAAATCACAATTAAACCTCGATGGGTCTCTGATTTCCATTTTCAGCCGCATCAGGAAACACGAAAAACGAAATGATGTTTGGTTTGGAGTTTCAATTTAGCTCCGGGTCCGGAAGCCATTAAGGCCTAATCTGAATCCTGGTCAGTGCTGGAGCAGAAAAGATGGTTTTATTCTCAACTATTCATACCCAGCACTGAGAACGCACACGCACGCACGCACGCGCACACACACACACACACACACACACACACAGACCCAGCGTCCAATAGCAGCATCTCATTACCGGCCCTTAGATTCGTGTTCCTCTCATGTTCACCAACAGAACAAAGTCACGACATGAGACATGAGACCTCAGAGAGAAATGATTCGTAAAATGAAGCGTCATTTCTGACGTGGGGCGGAATGTTACTGACAAAACAGGACAGGAAGAGCAAAGCCGCCGTCGCCATGGCGCCGTGTCCGCACCGAGCATCTCCTCCTGATGGACGGAGCGCATCAACCGCCTCATTATCAGACTCCCACCATATGGACTCGGGTCGGGGTGGGTCAGAACTGCGCCCCCCCCCCCGTAATTAGGACAATTATTTCATCTCCATCACGAGGGCCGGTTTCACAAAACGGTGTCACGCCCTCGCCCAGATCGGTGTCGCCGAGAGACGGTGAGAGGAGAACGGCGGTGTCGTTTGGGCCCACGGAGCAATTACCCCGGGCGAGGGGTGGGGGGGCAGAGAGAGGACACCGCTGGAGGGCAAGCGGAAAGAGAGGAGACAAGAGGCTGCGCCTCGGCCCGTGAGCGGCTCCGGGTCTCTCGCCTCGCTGCTCTCCAGGTAGACGGCTTGTCTTCAGCCCCCACCGGTCCCAGGTGCTCTCTGGTTCCCCGTGCCGTTTAACCAGCGATGTTTTCTTTTCTGTCTCTCTCTCTTCAGGTCTTAAATTAGGCCCCCGGGGGATTCCTGGCGGATCGATGGACTCGCCGCAGGTGCTCGCCGCCAGGAACAACAAGCGACGGCGTCTTCCCGCTCCTCTCATCAGAATGAAACGAGCTTGATCGGGATCTCCGAGCGGTGAGATATGTACGCGTTTCAGCTCCTCCAGCCCGTGTTCATTAGTCAGCCGCGGCATCGACCGCGTCGTACAGCAAAACGGAGATCAAGCTGCGGCGCGGCAGGGATGCTTAGATTCCTTAAAACAAACTGCTATTGATTTGTAGAAAAAGTTGAATAAGCAGGAGACCCAATCAGACGCCAGAACCCACCTGGAGTCCATTTTGGTTCTGACTCTATCAGACTGGACGTCCTGGATCCGCTCCTCTGCAGCCACCCGGGCTTTTTAAACGTCACCTATAACATCAGGATCAATGCAGCGGAACCATTGCCTGTTTTGTACTGTAGAATTCTTCCGAATGTTCTGCTCTGCGTAGCAAAGTAGCTCTCTTAAACCGGCCTTTACATGAAACGCTCTGAGAGCACTGAATTATGAGGAATTTAATCTTCACATAGGGGCAGATTTCACCATGGCGACAGTGAAGGACGCTGCCCGACGGCAAGTGTTATTTATTATGTGCAGAGAGAGTAAAATGGCACTAAAAACCACCGTCCCTTTGTTGAATTTCAAACGACTTCACGAGGATTTATTTGCATTTGTTCGGCGTGTAAGTGAACGTAGCTCCCGTCCCCGCGGCCTGGAGCTTCATGCCCGTTTAGAGCCGCCTTTGTGCGTTTCTCTGCGCCTTTGTGCAGCAAACGGTCATCAGTTCGCACGACGCCGACAGAATTAAGGGATTATGACATCAAAGGTGCTTTTAAAAAGCAACAGGAATCATCGCATGCAGGACCCGGCAAAAAAGAAAAGGAGAAAAAAGTTCATAAATTGTGGTTTTAAAGTAGATATTTTGTTTTTGGATGATGAAGGCGACCTGATGACGTCAGATAACTGACGTCAGGGTGAGAGAATTTAACTCCTCCCATAACGCACGTAAACAGAACGTGGATTGGTCAGCGTGTGGACCGATGCCGTCTATCCCCGCCTCTCCTGCTCTCCCATTGGATAGCGTGCTGTTCTGAAACTTTTCCTCGCATGCGATTTGCTGCGGGGCGCAACCGGCGGACGACTTTCCGGAAGCGGTAAGAGTTTCTGTTTCGCACCGGAACTTTTTGAGCAGAAGTTCCCGAAAAGATAAACGTTTAATAATTTCGTTCATCATTCACGAGAAACATTATCCACATCTGACTTTAGGTAAAAATGCTAAACTGACGAAGGAGCGCTCGGAAACGTCACGTACGTAGTTTAGCTACGTTAGCCGCACCGTTATCCACCGGAATTACCGGCCCTTAAACGGCTTTTATCGCCTTAAACGACCCGCGTAAAGTCGTGTGGTGTTTCTCCGGTGAGCTATTAAACGTTACGGCTGCCCCGAGCAGACACGGGAAGCTGTTCAGCGTTAGCTCTGGAGAAATAACGGTATCACCGACTTCCGGTGCGGGACGGCGTCCCGAGAAACCGTTAACGCCGGACGTCTCTCTCTCTCTCCTGTTGGATCCCAGCTTTCATGGCGCCACCGAGGAAGCGGGCTTTACCCAAACCGCTGCCCGAGGGCTTCATCCTGACCGACACCGAGAAGAAGGCGTGGCGGCTCGGGAGGCTCATCGGCCGCGGCGGGTTCGGACTCATCTATGCCGGTACGGAACCGAACACGTCGAGCCTGGACCCCGGTTCTCTGGACCCCGGTTCCCTGGACCCCGGTTCTTGGACCCCGGTTCTCTGGACCCCGGTTCCCTGGACCCCGGTTTTCTGGACCCCGGTTCCCTGGACCCCGGTTCTCTGGACCCCGGTTCCCTGGACCCCGGTTCTTGGACCCCGGTTCTCTGGACCCCGGTTCCCTGGACCCCGGTTTTCTGGACCCCGGTTCTCTGGACCCCGGTTCTCTGGGCCCCGGTTCTCTGGGCCCCGGTTCCGTGGACCCCGGTTCTTGGACCCCGGTTCTCTGGACCCCGGTTCTCTGGACCCCGGTTCCCTGGACCCCGGTTCTCTGGGCCCCGGTTCTCTGGACCCCGGTTCCCTGGGCCCCGGTTCTTGGACCCCGGTTCCCTGGGCCCCGGTTCTCTGGACCCCGGTTCTCTGGACCCCGGTTCTTGGACCCCGGTTCCCTGAGCCCCGGTTCTCTGGACCCCGGTTCCGTGGACCCCGGTTCTCTGGACCCCGGTTCTGTGGACCCCGGTTCCCTGGGCCCCGGTTCTCTGGACCCCGGTTCTCTGGACCCCGGTTCTTGGACCCCGGTTCCCTGAGCCCCGGTTCTCTGGACCCCGGTTCCGTGGACCCCGGTTCTCTGGACCCCGGTTCTGTGGACCCCGGTTCCCTGGACCCCGGTTCTGTGGACCCCGGTTCCCTGGACCCCGGTTCTCTGGGCCCCGGTTCTCTGGACCCCGGTTCCCTGGACCCCGGTTCCGTGGACCCCGGTTCTCTGGACCCCGGTTCTTGGACCCCGGTTCTTGGAACCCGGTTCCCTTGACCCCGGTTCTTTGGACCCCGGTTCTCTGGACCCCGGTTCCGTGGACACGCCGCTACGACTGATGTCTGTCTGTTAGCGCTGACGGCAGCGTTCTGGAAGGTCTTCCTCATCTAGAATAACATTTCTTTGATCTCCCAGCCTGATCTTGAGCCGATCAGCACCGATACCGGTTCAATACCTCCTCCAAGCAGGTTGTCCGTCCGTCCGTCTGTCTGTTAACGACATAACTCAGAAGGTTACAGACGGATCTGGATGTAAACGTCAGGAACAGGTGATGAATGATCCAGAATAGATTCTGGATTCTGGATCACTTTGACATTTTAATTAACATTGCAGTAAATGGAGCTTCAAATTTCTTTCATCTATATCTCGGTTGATTATTGACCAATGTTTATGGGGGGGTGGGGGTGGGGGGGGGGGGGTCTCTATCTCTCCACCAAACTTCATCCGGATCGGATCCGGATTGCAGATATTATCTAGATGTTTCACTTTCGTTTGGGTCTGCTGTGCATTTAATATTCGAGAGAGAGGTTTGTAACGGGCGGCGTCTCGTCGCCGGGTCGAGTCCACGTCAACGGATTAGTTCTGTCTTTGATCCCGGAGAACCTGAGAAGGTTTGTCTTCATGGTTCAGGAATCTAAAGATACAGACGGAATAAATGTTATTCCCGTTATTCCCGGTGTAAAGACCGAGCTGCTCATGGAATGTTTGCTTCACAGCGTCGCGGGACGTGGACAGACCTGCGGCTGCGGACGCCGCGTTCGTCGTAAAAGTGGTGAGTACGATTCCCCCCCCTCGGTTTATTCACCAAACCGAACTCCGGCTTTGAGTCGACTTTACGAATCTGCAGGAAGATCGGCTCCTCGTTTGTCCCGGCTGGAGTTTCGGGCTCCAGCAGACGGGCACCTTTCATCCCGAGTGTAGCCAGAGATCAAAGCGCCTCCGTCATCCTTTGATTGAGATGATCTGCTCCTCTTCACCAGTCTGTACTAACGTTCCCGTTGCATGTTGCAGGAGTACCAGGAGAACGGCCCCCTTTTCTCCGAGCTCAAGTTCTACCAGAGGGCGGCCAAACCGGAGAACAGTGAGTAGCGCCGCCCGCAGGCAGGTCTTTGAAGCGTGAGTGCGTTCGACTGACGAAGAGGCCGCAGACACGGAGGCTTCACCGCCGGCCGCGCCGCCATTAATAATGAGCCAAAGCAAACGTGTAGCTCGGCGGCCGTTAGCCCTCGTTGCACGCCTGTCTGCGCTCGCCACCGCCAACGAGAGAGAAACCCGCTCAGTCGTAATGATGGCTGGGCCTCTGCTGAGCCCCCGACCACCTGCCAGCCTGGTCCAGAGCCAGGCCCGGCGAGCCCAGAGCCAGGCCCGGAGCCGAGCCCAGAGCCGAGCCCAGAGCCAGGCTGAGCCCAGAGCCAGGCCCGGCCCCGGCGAGCCCAGTAGTGATGTGTCGGTCGCGAACGATCCGGACTCAGAACCGGCTCTTTGAAGTGAACGACAGGACCCGGTTCCCGTCATTGGGAGCCGATTGGGAGCCCCCCCCCAAAATAATTCTGTTAAAGTCTGACGTGATTGGTCGAGATGTGTGTGGGCATCTGTGTGTCCACAACGAGCCGGGGGGGGGGGGGGTTACGCACACGCAGCACAGCGAGCGGGCGAAACGAAAGGGAGGCAGGGAGAGAGAGAACTTTAGACCAGAGACAAACGACGCGCTGGAAAGGGTAAGAGAAAAAACGAGCGATATAAAACGTAGTAAAATATGGACACATTTTAACGCGTCTGACACAAAGGCAAAATAAAATAAAGTAAAGTAAGATCGTATCTTGAGGAGCCGCTTAACAGGACAGATCAAAGGAGAAACAGGATCAGCCCCTCCAAGCTGAGCCACTCGGTTTCCTTTGATGCCAATCTTCAGTAAAACAGTAGAACTGTTACCTGCTGCTTTATCTTTTGCATTTTTAATTTGTTTTCTTGTGTTGTTAGAGATTTAAATGCAGAGATTTGACCTTGTTCTCTGTGAGATGTTTGGGTTGGTTTTGTATTTCATATTATATAATGTGTTTTTTGTAGCTAGCAGTGCAAAGAGGATTTAAATAAAGACATTTAATAAACATTTGATATATTGTATGTTTTTACATTAGTAGCTAATTTTACAAAATGCACATGATTTGGTATTAAATACATTTAGCCAACAACAACAACAAATCTGAGGAGCCACTTTGGGAGCCAAAAGAGCCGGAAGTCCGATCACTAGAGCCCAGAGCCGGGCCCGGCCGGGCCTTCTGGTCTCGGTGCCTTCTTTTGGGCTCTTTGTCTGTTCGTTCGTCTGAAGTGTTCGTGGTCGCCGGCCAGTTTATTTTTCTTTAGTCTTTAAAGACTCCGACCAGGACTAGATGAGATTAGATTAGTAGATTAGTCTGTACATACACTGAGATTATTCCCCCTCTGCTGATATTCCAGTTGAAAAATGGAAGCGAAGCAGGAAACTGGACTTCCTGGGCGTCCCGACGTACTGGGGATCCGGACTGGCTGAATATAACAAACTCCGGTAAAAAGAACATTCCTAACGATTAAAACACGTCATCGAGTATTTACAATATAATGAAAGACGGTTTAGCTGATTTCCAGATTGAAGTACTCACGAAAAGATTCCAATTATAGATTCCAGTCAAAGTTAAAATCAGGTTTGGTTTCGTGACTCGTTTACAGCTCGGCTGTTTACTAGTTTACCTCTCGGCTCGGCTGTTTACTTGTTTACCTCTCAGCTCGGCTGTTTACTAGTTTACCTCTCAGCTCGGCTGTTTACTAGTTTACCTCTCGGCTCGGCTGTTTACTAGTTTACCTCTCGGCTCGGCTGTTTACTAGTTTACCTCTCGGCTCGGCTGTTTACTAGTTTACCTCTCGGCTCGGCTGTTTACTAGTTTACCTCTCGGCTCGGCTGTTTACTAGTTTACCTCTCGGCTCGGCTGTTTACTAGTTTACCTCTCAGCTCGGCTGTTTACTAGTTTACCTCGGTGACTAATGTGTAGACCAGAGTAAGGACAAAGTGTTCTGCTGTCTCAGATACCGCTTCATGGCCATGGACCATCTGGGAATCGACCTTCAGAAGGTCTGCGAGAACAACGGCGGCCGGCTGATGGCGGCCGCGGCGCTCCGGCTCGGTCGGGGACTGGTGAGGTCATCGCCACGCCTCCAGCGGGTCGCTCAGAACGCACCTGGGAGGCGGTGCTGACGGTCTTTCTGCTTGTCGTCGGGCCGTTCCAGGTGGATGTTCTGGAGTATATCCACGACAACGAGTACGTCCACGCAGACATCAAAGGCGCCAACGTCATGCTGGGCTACAGAGACCCCGAACAGGTGCGTCCGGCGGCACGGAGCGCACGCTCCACTCGCACGCGTTAAACGCTGTGTCTGTGCATTAGGTCTACCTCGCAGACTACGGCCTGTCCTACAGGTACTGTCCCGATGGAGTCCACAAAGAATACAGGGAGAACCCCAAGAGGGCCCACAACGGGACCCTGGAGTACACCAGCCTGGACGCCCACAGAGGACTCGGTGAGCCGTCCTTTTATCGGCAGATGATCCCGAGAGAAGGGTCGACTATCGCGTCGCCGCTTGATCGTTGCTCTGTCGGCGGATCAGCCGGCAGGCTGGCGGCTGATGACGTGTTTAAGTATCTTAACTCCTCCCGCCGCTGCCGAGACAAACGCCGTGCCGCGGTGCCGAAGACGAAGACGCCGCAGTCGGGGACGCGTGACCACGAGCAAACGCAAACAAAACAGTCAATCAGGACCGGAGTAGCCTGATTGAGAGTGTGTGTGATTTATGAACAGTTGGGACGTGGAAGGGTGCGCTTGATTTATTTTGGAGTCGTTTCACCGGCCACACGGTGATTAATGGACGGCGGCGATGGACTGTAAAGCACGGCCCCCCCAGCGTGTCTGGGAAATACAGTAGTAAGGAGAATTCTTATTTATACCGCGGCTTTAAAAATAAAAACGGGAAACGTGAAAACGTATTTAAGACGAAATACACGGCAGGGGACATAAAGCTGGAAAAAACGGGCGAGACGACGGTCAAGAGAGGACAGAAGAAAGTCGCATCCCAAAAGGCCGAAACGCGGGACTGAAATAATTTAGACGGACGAGAGTAAAGGACAATTAAACGAGCGCGGACATGCAATTAAAAATAAACGATGACGCTCGCAAGGAATAAAAAAAATCGGAATCCCACAATAAGAAAAGTAGGAGCTACAAATTAAACGATGATTTTACGTCAGAGCAAGGGAATAAAGAAGAGGTGACCCCCCCCCCCCCCCGGCCCGTTGGCCGGGGGGGGGGTCGATGCTGGCCGTGGACCCGCGAGGACGTTTCTCCCCCTGATGGAGCCAGTCGATAGTCATTTCTCCGTTCCAGTATCGAGTCGCTGAAACTCCCCGGGCTCGACACTTGTGGGCGGAGCCGGACAGGTATTGACGGACCAATCGCGCGCGCTCCAGACCCGTTGTAAACACGCCGCGTGTAACTGGTCGGGTCTCTCTTCCCGTTTCTCCACAGCGCCATCGAGACGCGGCGACCTCCAGATTTTGGGTTTCTGTCTTCTCCACTGGTTGAGCGGCTCGCTGCCCTGGGACGGAGCCCTCGGGAATCCAGCCCGGGTGCAGGAGGCCAAGGCCAGGTGGGTTGGTCGACGCCCGTGACCTTCCTGACCCGGTTACCCGCCTGTTCTCCGTCTCTGACGGCGTTTCTGTCCTCGCCGTTTTATCTTCCATGAACTCAGCCTGATGGAGAACCTGCCGGACTCGGTCCAGCGGCTGTCGGTGAGCAGAACCCGCACAGGTAAGCAGAGTCCAATCAGGGAGGGGGGATTACTGGGAGTCTGGAGACACACCCGTGTGTGTCACTTCCTCCTTAGAGGAGAGGCGGAGCCTCCGCCTGCACCTCCTCCGGGGGGGAGGTGCGTCCCCTGACCCGGACTCGGGGGGCTTCAGGCGCGTCTCAGTCGAGTCTTTCTCGTGCAACAGGCGAGCTGACCCGGTCCGTCCGGCCCCCGCCTCTAGACGAGGTGGCGGCGTTCCTCCTCTGCGTGAGAACGTTGGGCTACCAAGAGAAACCGGACTACCGCCGTCTCAAGGAGCTACTGGGCGGCGCCGCCGCCGCAGGAAGACTCCGCCTACTCGTGCCCCAAAGACCTGCAGCAGAGACGACCTCCGAGATCCAAGGTCGCCCAGCGGGGGGGAAGGTGAGGCCCGTGTTTTCACCCGTCCGGGCCCGCAGGCGTGTCGTTCTAAAGCTGAAGGCGGGCAGATTCTCTCCCCCTCCCCCTCCTTGACCCCTGTGGCCCAGCGAGCGCCTCTCATCGGCACAATTAGAAGAAGTCGATGACGAACGCTCTCCGGAGGAAACGGCGCCTCCAATTCTATCCCCCGTTTCCTGTCCTCTCCTCGTGGCATTTAAGCGCCGGTAAACGGCCGCTTTAACGAACGGAAGCGGCGAGGAGAGCGAACGTCGGTGAACTTCACGCCGCTCACTAAACCGTTTCCAGCGCCGTCTAAATGGAGACGCATTTAAAGGCGGACTAAAGTTACGACAGGAAATAATCAGGACGATGTCTCGACAGACGGCAGGACGAGACAGAGGACGCTCAAACGGAGACGCAGAGGACGAGCTGAGGACTAAACCGCAGGTAGGCGCCGAGACGACCCAAACAGGAAGCCGGCCGGGTCCAGAACCAATCAAACGCATCGATGAGTCACCAAACGGCTGTCTTTGTGTCCCGGTTGGAGGCTGGCCGGTCACCGAGACCCAAACCGGTCGCTCACGAAGAACACCTCACCGAGGAGGAGGAAGAGGAGGATGAAGAGGAGGAGGAGGATGATGAAGAGGAGGCCCCACCCAGACGCATTCCTGCACGCTACCTGAGAGGCCCGCCGATCGGCACCAGAACTCGGCCCAAACAGGTGTGAAGCCAAGGAGCGAGAGCGGCAACGTGCTTTTATTGGATTCATTCACGTCCGTTTAACCTTTGACCTTCAGGACGACATTTAACCTTCAACAGAACACTGAGTCCAAACGGGCCTGCAGGACGACGAGCAGAACCGCGGCCACCGAGAGACGGGCGGGTGAGAGCAGCAGACGGCGGTGGGACAGATGCCCCTCCGGCGACTGGGCGGGGCCCCCGGTCACAGGTGAAGACCTGGAAGCTCCTCCCACACAGAGGACTGGACTGTTGCTATGGCTCGTCTCCGTGGGCGTCGCACTTCTCTTGTTCGCCGTTTGGCCGCGTGAAGGATCCACTCGTCCCTTTTAAGCCGACCGGAAGACAAAAGGACGTCTCAGGACTTCTGGGCCGCCATTTTGACAGTGATGGGCTGGAACAGAAGGAGAACGCCGTTTATTCTACCGGGAAATGTTCTGGATCGCCAAATGATCAGTCCTGCCCCGCCTCCAGGCAGGGGGGGGGCGCTACCTTGCTGCAGTAAGGACACTCGCCGAAGACCAGGCTGAAGCTCTGCCGGCTGGACGGGAGCGCCCGCAGCCACTGGGGAGGAAAACCGGGAGAGGAATTCTGCTTCATCAAACCGGGATCGGAGCGCCGGGAATGTTTGTTCAGGATTATATGAAGATAAATATTAAAAGTGAACGAGGAACAAAGTGCGGCTCGTTATTTTCACGCCAACGACTCCTTCGGTGCGTTCCTGAATCCCCGGAGTCGAGGGATCGGCGTACCGGCGCTTTAAGGCGGGCCGGCCGGGCTTCCGTACCTCGTACAGGCAGGCCCGGTGGAAGGGCCGCCCACAGCGGGGGTCGTTGCACACCTGATCCGGCGCCGCGTCCTGGAGACGGTAGGCGTAGCAGATCCCACACTCCACGCTGAAGCTCTGTCGGAGCAGAAGCAGAATCAGAAGCCCCGCCCCCCCCGGGCCCATCATCGCGCGCTCGTTTGCATTCGGGCGTAATGAGAAGCTCCCGATTTTCAGGAGTTCGTCCATTAAGAGCGACAAAAAAAAAAAAAATCAACATCTGGTCAACTCAACTTTTCCTGCGCTTCCCTGAATGTTAATGAAGCTGAGGCGTTAATCACCGCGGCGACGGCGAGTAAACACGGCGGCCTCCTGACCCGTCGGCGGCGGGGAGAGGGACGAGCGTTTAAAAAGAAGAGGGATAAATGGTTGGGCGTGATTAAAGCGGTTTGAGTTCTGCCGTCTTTGTTATTCTAATGATCGTTCCTGTAAACAGCCCAATTAAAGGAGAATCTGTTCCCGCCTCACGGGGCAGCGGCGTGCGACCACCCCCGTCTAACGGGGCGCTCGGGCAACGGGAAACGGGGCGACTTACAGATTTTTCGTGGGTGGATGGCGACGGGAATTCGATCTCCAGAACGTCCCGGAGGTTCTGGAGAACGCTGGCGTCCGGGTTCCTGCCAGCAGACCACAGACGGGCACTAATTAACCACATGCAAATGAGCCTGCGGAGACACTGGGGGGAGGGGGGGGGGTGATTGGGAGGCGTCCGCCGCCGCGACACGGGGAAGAGGCGTGGACAGCGGCGTCCCCCTCCGGCGTCCCCACCGCCGCTGAAGTGATGAGGAGGGCGTGGCTCGTTGGCGGTCACGTGACTCACCACAGATGCATGTTGGCGTTGAGCTTGCTCCTCAGCGGCGTCACCGCTGCAACAGAAGGAGTGGACGTTAACGGGAGCGTTTGGGTTCGAGTCCCTTTCCACTCGTCTGCGGGTCGAACCCGTGTCCCCGCCCCCCCCCCCCCCCCCCCCCCGCCGTGATGCGAGCCATCGTCCCCTTCTCATTTGACTGAAGTGTGTATGCGTTTGAGCAGCGTTGCTAGGCAACAGGCGAGGCGTTCGCGTGACCTTGTGTTTGCAGAAACAACAGCTGACGAGTCGAAGTTCTACCAGATAGCTCGGCCCGAGGACGAGGGGACATGTGGGACACTAAAACTGGGGAGGGGGGGGGGGGGGGTCAGTATGCTTGACCCCGTCCGACCCACCGTGCTCCGCTCCAAGCAGGCAGCATTCCGGGAGCATCTCGGGGTGTCTGGGATCCACGTCCACCCTGATGGACACGTTGGTCCCTGTCAAACAAAGCCCAGCGAGACGTTTGTCTCGGTCAGACGTCTCAACCTGCTCCCTGTGAAGATGCTCCGCGTGCCCCGCACCGATGGCGATCCGCCTCACGGCGTCGGACCGGCTGGGCTTCTCCGGCTCCAGAACCCAGGTCTCGCTGTCGATCTCGTCCAGGACGTCCCAGAACTTGGACAGGGACTCCAGAACCAGCAAGAACTGGTCGTAAAGCAGTTCCAGGGAACTCTGAGGAACCGGAGCAGAGACAGGAACGGTCTGAAGGGTCACACGAGGACGAGCAACATTCCTGCTGTCCAGTCTGCAGCGGGACCGTCCCGTGGATCCGGGTTGGACCGTTGGACACAAAGGACAGCGTGTAGATTCCTTCTAAACAACTTCAGCTACTTATGCAGGTATGACGCCCACCTATACGGGGGAGGGGGGGGGGGTCGGAGGGCAACACAGATGGAATGAGAGGGAAGAAATCGGGGGGGGGACGGGGGACCGAAGATTTCGGGTCATTGCGGCAGCACAGTGCACACAATTAAGCATCGTCCAGGTGCCGAGCGCCTCAGCAATTACAGCCCAATTACCGGCGCCGGTTAGCGGTTAGCGGTTAGCGCCCGGCCCGGTTCAGGCAGGAAGAGCCGCTAGTTGAATCGCTGCTGCGTCTGCGAGGCGCTTTGAACGGGGCGCAGATATTATCTACTAATGCGGTTCCGTTCCAGAGCCGCCGCCGAACAGAACCGGTTCCGCTCCAGAGCCGCCGGCGAACAGAACCGGTTCCGTTCCAGAGCCGCCGCCGAACAGAACCGGTTCCGCTCCAGAGCCGCCGGCGAACAGAACCGGTTCCGCTCCAGAGCCGCCGCCGAACAGAACCGGTTCCGTTCCAGAGCCGCCGCCGAACAGAACCGGTTCCGTTCCAGAGCCGCCGGCGAACAGAACCGGTTCCGCTCCAGAGCCTCCGCCGAACAGAACCGGTTCCGCTCCAGAGCTGCCGGTGAACAGAACCGGTTCCGTTCAAGAGCCGCCGCCGAACAGAACCGGTTCCGCTCCAGAGCCGCCGCCGAACAGAACCGGTTCCGCTCCAGAGCCTCCGCCGAACAGAACCGGTTCCGCTCCAGAGCTGCCGGTGAACAGAACCGGTTCCGTTCAAGAGCCGCCGCCGAACAGAACCGGTTCCGCTCCAGAGCCGCCGCCGAACAGAACCGGTTCCGTTCAAGAGCCGCCGCCGAACAGAACCGGTTCTGCTCCAGAGCCGCCACCGAACAGAACCAGTTCTGAGGAGCCGCCGGCGAACAGAACCGGTTTCGTTCCAGAGCCGCCGGTGAACAGAACCGGTTCCGCTCCAGAGCTGCCGCCGAACAGAACCGGTTCTGAGGAGCCGCCGACTTCTGGACACAAAAGATCTCCTCAGATCTGCTGATGAAGGAATGGATCTGTGTCGACGACGACAACAAGAGCGCCGTCAAGCGTCTCCAATATCCAAAATAAGCAAAACTAAACTAAAATGTCCACCGAGGGTTAAAACAGCTGATCCGATGGCGATTGGGGACGACGCGTTGTCCCACCTTTCTGTTTGTCCCACTAAACCACGCCCGCCCGTCTTCGTTCGTTGTTAAGCGGATAAAAAGCCCTCACCTTTGTGCGGCCTGCAAACACAAAGGACACGAGGGACACGAAGGACACGAGGGACACGAAGGACACAAGGGACACGAAGGACACGAGGGACACGAAGGACACAAAGGACACGAAGGACACGAGGGACACGAAGGACACGAGGGACACAAAGGACACGAGGGACACGAAGGACACGAGGGACACCAGAGGTTTACTTCTCTTCCACACAAATGGACAGAGCCTGAAACCGAGCAGCAATAATTACTCATTCAAATGAACATGTCAGGACTGCCGACGGACAGCCCCCCCCCGCCCCCCCCCCCACACATCATTCACACGTAAGACAAAAACACACCCGGAACAGATGCAAGCACACACACACACACACACACACACACACACACTCCATGTTGCCGCGTAGGAGAGATCCATCAACGACCCAGCAGGCAGACAGCCTCCATACGGCAGCGCTGTTCTAAGCTGGTCCTCACTGTCCGCCTGCCATGTATCACACGCACACGCACATGCACACGCACACGCACACGCACACGCACGCACACACGCACGCACACGCACGCGGCCTTCTGTCACGCGTTTGAAGGATCGGGCCGCTAGCTTTAAAGATGTGAGCTGAAGCTGCCGGTGGACGGAGACGGGGAGCGAGAGGACAAGAGGAGGACAGACGGATGTAGAGGGGGGGGCTGAGACGATCGGCTCAAACGGTTCTAATCGCCCCCCCCCCCCCAACCCGCCGAGAGGACGCGCACCTGACGCTACGTACCTGAGGCGTCCAGCTCAGGACCAGAGGGACGGGGACGTCCGCCGAGCATTCCGGAGGCTCTGCAGGGTGCTGCAGGGGGGGGGGGGGGGGGGGAGGAGTCAGAAACGTCACGGAGATCAAACCTCGTTCATCTGCATGCTCTCTGATGGACAGGAAGTGTTTGTGTATCCGAAGTGTTTCAATAAAGCTTTGCTACTTTGTGTCTTCGGTGATGTCCTACAGTCTCTTCTGTATTCATGACGATGGAGCGACCTCTGCCCCCCCCCTCCCTCTCCCCGTTGGGGGTGAGGAGGCCCAGGTGGCAGGGAGCAGGCGTCGACCCTGCTGGAACGTGCCACGCCCCCCTTCTGATCCTCTACTTTTCGCCATCGAGCTTCGTGACACGAAACGAAATGTAACGTAGCGTTGGGGGTCCGTGACGTTCGCCTGCGTTCGGCTACGCGGGGGGGGGGGGGGGGGGCGTGGATGTCAGCTTCCTCCACGCGGGGACGTTTAATCTGTCCCAGCGGGCTCTGATGTCTCTCCACACCCGCTCTGGTCTGACCCAGATCTAAGGGCGTGGCTGCAGATCACCGATTGGCTACGAGCGAACGGAGCGCCCGATAACCGTTTGGAGTCTTTTATTTTGGCGGTGCCCGGTCTTGTGTCGCCGCGTGCGTCCTACCTTGGACTTGAGTTTGACGGTGAGGCTGTGCCGTCTTCCAGACGAGTCCTCCGCCTTCAGCTTCAGCGTTCGGAACTCGGCGTCGATGAAGAGCAGCCTGGAGACGGACACGGAGCGGACGCCATAAATCAGCGTCCATCAGAGGACGAGAGGAGACGCAACCCTCGGCCGTCGTTAATCACGGCCGCTGAGAGCGACATTAGGACGACCCGTCACCGCGGACGCGCCGGACACGCCGGAGGACCGCTAGCGAACGGAAACGGACCTGGACGAGACGAACTAGATTTAGAGCGGGAAACCAAACGGCACTTCCTGGACGTTTTTCCCGCGTGTTCGGCTAGCTAGCCGCTAACGTGCTAAACCCGACAAGCACCAGCTACGGATCCGAGTTCCCGTTGAACGATGCGTCTCCCGGCGACCTCGGGACGGGGTCACATGTCCAACCTGAGCCAGGCCGTAAATCAGACGCGCTCCTTCCTGAGCTAATTATAACCTACTGAGGCAGAGGACAAAACAGTGTCAGATTTACTGCTGCCTCACCGAGCCCCCCCCCGCCCCCCCCCCCCCCAGACCCGATGACTAAAGACCGATCGGAGACAAAGGACTTGGACGGTCCTCCTCCAGATTTACAGCGTTACGATGGACGCTCTGCGCCGAGGCTGATGTGGCTGAGGATTTATGGAGTGATGTGAGCAGCGTGCTCAGGAACGACACGCACGCACGCACACACACACACACACACGCACACACACACACACACACACACACACACACGCACACACACACACGCACACACGCACAGCAAAGCGGAGGAATGATGAGATGAGTGTCGGATTCATAAAAGTGTCTGCTCGCTCAAACGGCTCCAGTCAGACGTGGGCGAAGGGCGACGAAGACTCATCTGCATGCTAACGCGTCCAAACACGCACGCCATCGACCGGCGGCGCCGCCCCGGTACGAGTCGAATTCACGTGTGTGTGTGTGTGTGCGTGCGTGTGTGTGTGTGTGTGTGTGAGAATCTTCACACGCTGAAGAGGTCAAACCACAATCCAGTCACGGAGCGGCCAAAGTAGAGTTCTATGAACTCCACACGCACACGCACACGCACACACACACACACACACACACACACACACACGCCTCGTGGATGGCGAGCCGCCACCCCGACTCGACCACGATGGAACCAGCGTGACAGTCATGGCGTCCCGTTTCCAACTCCACCAACGTTTGTGTTTGTGTTTGTGTTTGTGTGTGTGTGTGTGTGTGTGTGCGTGCGTGTGTGTGTGCGTGCGTGTGTGTGTGTGCGTGCGTGTGTCGACCGTGTGATTAATGAACGGTGAGATCAGCACGCACGTAGCGCTCGTGTGTGCTGCGTGAGGAAACGTCTTGCGCTCCGAAGGCGAGGTGCAGCAGAGGACGATGTAGGTCACATGACCAGACGACTAAAACAAAACGGAACAAGCGAGTTAAAAGAGACGTACGAGATGAATTAGCTTCGTTTGTAGCGTAGCCGTGCTAGCCGCGATGTCGTGGTTATTTATTAGCTGGCCTAATAACGTAAACAAATAAATAAATAGGTTTAAAAAAAGAGCCTCGAATCGCTGAGCTCTGGGTCAGGATGTCCCGCAGAACCAGGTTCTGCTGCACGATCTGACCCAGGACCAGGTTCTGCTACACGATCGATGTCCGGCCCTCCTGGGCCCGGCGTGCCAGACGGCGTCTCGGCGCCGCCCAGCGATGGCGGCCGACCGACGTGACCTCATCCCCCGTTCATTAACGCACGGCGTGCCACTGCCAGCCAATTAAGGTGACCAGACACATGGGTAGAGAGAGACGGACGCCCTTCCCCGGACCAATCAGCAGACAGCATTACAGCTGCCCCCCCCCCCCCGTGGCTATTAGCGCGGCCCAAACCAATTAAGACGCTAAGCGACTCCGGAGATCGAGGCCCGCTGCGTATAAATACCGCTAACCGTAACACGACACTGAAAATGTTGGTCCCACTTCCATAAAGCATACCTTCACCCCCCCGCCCCCCCCCGTCTCCTATTACAACCTGAGAGTCTTCAATTAGAGACATTTGCATTTTGCTAATATCATAATTGTAGCCGTGGTCATTAATAGGAAAGTGGAAAATGAGTGTAAGTAGTCAGTCGAGGCGTAATCCGAGCTGGGGGAGAGGAGTTATCTTCCTCCGACCCCCCCCCCCCCCCACCCCGACCCCCCCCCCTTCCTCCTCCTCTCCTGACGAGCGGAGATGATGGTGTTAGCTCGGCCTGAGAGTTATTGAATGTGGCCTGGATTTAACTATAACTCAATAACTAAAAATAAGGAAGTCATTAAGAGCCGTTTGTTAATGGGGGGGGGGAGGGGGGGGCGTCGCAGGAGGAAAACAAGCGCTGCTCCTTATAGCAGCGGCTTCACGGGGACGTCTCGCTTCCCTCTGGGGGAAACGCACCAAAGCAGCTAATTCAGTGATCGGCCTTCCTGCGTCCCGCTTCCTGCTTCTGGCCCACAAAGGAAGAGGAAAAGGAGAACCACAGCTTGGGTTTCATCCTGGGGGTGGAAATATTACGCCGTCGTTCCTCAGGGAGAGACGACTTGATATTCGCGCGACGTTCTGTAAAATGTAGAAAGAAACGAATCCAGGGCTTCATCATTTCAGAAGGTTAGCACGCAGCTAGCGGGAGGAGTGGCGCGCTAGCATCAGCGTGAACGCTGAAGATGTTAAAGGTAGCACGTGTTCCTGTCGGCGCTCGCTCCGGGCGCGCTAGCATCAGCGTGAACGCTGAAGATGTTAAAGGTAGCACGTGTTCCTGTCGGCGCTCGCTCCGGGCGCGCTAGCATCAGAATGAACGCTGAAGATGTTAAAGGTAGCACGTGTTCCTGTCGGCGCTCGCTCCGGGCGCGCTAGCATCAGAGTGAACGCTGAAGATGTTAAAGGTAGCACGTGTTCCTGTCGGCGCTCGCTCCGGGCGCGCTAGCATCAGAATGAACGCTGAAGATGTTAAAGGTAGCACGTGTTCCTGTCGGCGCTCGCTCCGGGCGCGCTAGCATCACTTACCTGCTCCAGCCGAGCGCCTCCATCTCGCCGACGAGCTGTGAATAATACTGTGGATGCGGGACGGAGCAGAACTCGGGCAGCCGCTTCAGAACCACTTCCTGCGAGGACAGAGATGGGCCGTCACTGTTTCGTGTTCGGTGGCGAGCGCAGAGGGCCCGGGGGGGGGGGGGGGGGGGGTGTTCACAAAGCGACCACGCCAACCGACCACGGCGTCCGCCGCCTCCTTACCAGGACCGTCTTCAGCTCCAGGATGAACCCGGCGAGATCAGCCGACTGCTGCAGCCTCTGAGGAGTCAAACCAGAGCCAATCAAAGCCAACGCGGCGCTGGTGATCAATGGGGGCTGCCACCATCTTTAATAATTAATGATCGCTTAAAGGCTGAGAAAATAATGAACTCTGCAGCCCGGGGTGGAATATCAATCTCATCCAAATAACCGCGGAACAAACGGGGACATTCTGCAGTTCGAGGTTAATTACACAGTGAAATGTAGAGAGACATGCACGCAACACGCACGCGCGCACACACACACACACAGGGCTGTCAGGAATCACGCAACAACAACAAAAACACCACGATGCAGTTTTCCTGCTCAACACTACAAAGGCTTTGGCGCTGCGCGGAGGGCTACTATACACAATTATATTGGTCAATTGAGGCTCTTCACCTGCACAGAAGGCGTTGACGTTCTCGTCAAACTGGAACCTCACTACTGTCCGATTGTGATCAATGATGTAGGTTTGACCGTCCCATGCGCACGCCACCACCTCCTCCCTCCCGTCTCCCTGGAAACGAACGCACATCCTCATCGTGACTCTCAAAAATAGAAAAATATCGTGGATATGCATGTAGAGTTGAAAATTACCGGTAATAATAAATCCATTTGCAGAAGTGTAACCGACACGTAACAGCAAAGATACATGATTGTGTTTTACTTTTACAGAGCAGATACTGGGGTGTTAAATACACACTATGTACACGCTGTGCTACGATTCACTCTGGGCTGAAACAGAGCACGCGACTGCTCTTTTTGTGTTTCACAAACACAAGTGCAGCGAATAGAGAATATATGAGTTTTAGCATTTAAAAATGTTCA